>NC_045549.1:50616437-50741437 GCF_009769535.1 Thamnophis elegans
AAAATTTTCACTTCAAAATGCATTGAATACTTAATTTGATGAGTTTTGAAGCAGTCAAGTACTGATATATGATAGTACTGCTTAGGCCCCAGACATTGTTGTGCCATTTCAGACAAAGAGACAAGACAAGGTTTGATCAAAATAAAATAGACAATAGATTGCATTTATCTGGAAAAATTATTTGGAATTAATTGATTGCCAGAAAGTATGTTAGGTTATAAGAAATAGGAAAATATTTTTGATCAGTAGAAAAGACCTAACGCTTCAGGATTCAGGCAACTTATAGTTTAAGCAAGATATGCATTGGAATGGTGGAAACTTTGGGGAAACACATTTCAATATAATTATCATTATTTAAATCAGTAATGAGAAAATGATAATTTACTTTTGGTTTTATCCCCTTTTTTCAGAATTAATTAGAAACATTAAGCTTGAATTTCTACCTTTACAACTATACAAGTCATCAGAGACCAGATGTACAGAAATATATCATATAAACTTTTTATAAACATTGTCCACAAAATTCTAGTTCCATTCACAATGAAATTAAACATTAAACTTTCTTTATTATATTAACTTACATTTCAAGTTAATCTTCTATACCTTGAAATTTCTACAGTATAATCTTGCAGAAACTTTCTCATGCAATACAAATGAAATTAAAAGCAGAATACAGTTGCGTAGAATTACCATTGTTTCACTGAAGCTTGTGACAAGTCAATTTAGAGGAGATTGTGCCCTTAAACTGTAATAGTATTGATTAATGAATGAAAATTTAGATTTTTTTTTTAGACAATTAATATTATTCAATGTACCCATTCTGCCTTACAGGCACATAAAGAAGTAGAACACTAATAATTAATATGCATATAACTATTAACAATACAAAAAGAAGCTCTTAGGATGCAATTTGTTATTTAGTTGAATACCTAGATCATAACCCTGAACACTAGCAAAAGACAGAAAGATAGAATAAAGAAACATTATTAACATACTTAACTGATAAATAATTTTATGATAGCAAATTTACAGCAAAATTCAAAATAAAATGGCTGAGCTACTTTAGACAGCTGTTTCTTCTTGCCTAGAGCAATTTTGGTCCATTTTCATAGGATTAAATCTGTTCTGGATAATTAAAAGAAATATAAAACACAAACTAGCATTTTCAAATCTTTCTAAGAAATACAACAGCAATTGTAAGAATATCTGACTTATCTTGATGTTCCATGTGGCTTGTAGTCACATGCACAACAAACAGGGATAGAAATTGTTAGGTAAGCTCCCCGTTGGGAGAGCGAGTGCGTTCAGAGAAGTGTTGTGAGATTTGTGTTGGAGAACACACAAACCAGCAAACAGAGACACTGCAGTTTAAATAGGCTTTTACTTTCATGGAAATAGAGGTATCAGAGTCCATCAAACAGTCCAAGTCATACACGGATAAGACAGGCAGTCATCAATGTCCTTCAGTTAAGGGATAATCCAAATAACATAGTCCAGTATCATATAATCAGTTCGGTACTCAAAGTTTGCTAACAGTTGCAAAACTTACAATAGCTCACGGCACTTCCAGCTTCCAAAAACACTCAGATCAGATCAGCCAGCATCTAACGAACAGAGAGCTAACAGTCATTCTGGCTCCCTCTTATGGCCGAATGAGGAAAAACAGCAACCAATCACATTTTACAGTATGATTTAAAGAAACAGGTATAACATTGTTACATGATTTATATATTGCCAACCAACCATTAGATTATATTCGTAACATAAATGCAGATATGCATGTGACCAAAGAAATTATGAATTATTATTGTGATAAAATCTAGAAATACTTGGAGATTTCAAGGAACAAGTTTATAGACAATTTCTTTAAACTTGTAAAGAATCTCCACAAGAAAATATAATGGTAAAGATATAAAATGTCATTTCACTCTACACATTACTTTCATTATAAAATACCTAATGAAATTATTCTAATCAGTGTAATTATTACTTAGATGAAAATGGAAGGTGAGCTTATAGTAGCAGTCAAGGAAAAGAGTCTCCACAGACTTATATTGTACCAATCATAAATGGAAAAAAAGTATTCTCCACAAAGATTGGATTAGATCTATAATAATGCATAGTGCTCCAGGGAGAAAATTAGTTTGGTAACACAATGTTTTAATTTTAAAAATTCATTGCAGGCCAATGAAAACAAGTAGAAGTGCAGTAGGAATTACATCTTAATATAGACTGAAAAACTGAAGAGTATCAAGGGAACATAGTTAATATATTCTAAATTATGAAGGGCAAGTGGTCAGTGCCATTGTTTTATTCTGTCTCATAATATAGAAATAGAGAGAGTGGTACTGAATGCATTTAAAAGCCAGTAAATTCAAATCCAATTCCCAGACCATAAATGAATGTTAAACTGAAGTCAGATATGCCCAAGCCACCAACCTTGTTAACTGTTAAAATAATCCCTAAACTGCAAAATGCACAGATTTCAAGTTTGGCAGATTTGAATTGATAAAATAGCAGTAAAAATGGAAAAGTGTTTAAGTAAAGGCATGCAGTTGTTGCCTGAGGCGCTCAAAACTCTCTGATATAAAGGGTTGAAATTCTCTTAACAATGCTAATCCTTTGCTAGACACCTCATATATACTCGATAAGAATATTCTAAAGAAGAAAAAAGTTACGGAGGGCAATAATATCCCACAAAGAGCCCAATTCAATTAATTTTACCAGAAAGAAAATAAAGAAAATCAATCCAGTGAGATTAATCAATAATTTCATTAAAGTTAAGTAAATCACAAAGTCTCAAAGGTGCTATTCAAGAGGCAATATGACTTTTTGGTTTTTCTTTGAAGACGTTTCGCTTGTCATCCACGAAGCTTCTTGGATGAGAAGCCAAATGTCTTCAAAGAAAAACCAGAGTCCAGTTGCCTTTTGAAAAAGTACCTTTGGAACAACCATGACCAGGATGACTGAGAATCTCCATAGACACAAATCACAAAGTGAAGTAATGTATTTTTTTTATTTATTTATTACATTTGTGTCATTTCTACAATCCCACTGGATTCCTGGAGGGTTATTTAAGTTGTTTAAATAAATAAATAAGAAAACAAACAATAGAATGTAAAACATAAAGCTTTCAAACTAGAAATTAGAACACACTCTAATAAAAACTGGCATCATACTTCAAATTACTTCCAGAAGAGCTATGTCTTAAACTAACTTCAAAAGGCAGCTAAGGTCAGGTGTAATCTAAGAACTTCCCCATCAAGAGGTTCAGAAAACAGCAATTTCGTTTTTCAAGGACAGCCTATTTTCTCCCAAGAACCTCAAAAGATACATAACTTAACCAAGATCTCATCAGTTGCAATAGTTCCCCAAATCTTTCTATTCACTTAGATATTTTTTTTTCCTTTTAGAATGTTTCATTCACTCTACAGCTATTAAAATAGTAAAATTATATACATGCCTACTGTAGCTACTATCTAGATGTCATACACATTCACAATTGAACAAACACAAGACTTTAAAAACACAATCAGTGACTTCCATTGATCAGAAATGTAAGCTAGCAATGAGGTGTATCAATCTTTCACATGATTTCTATTTTACTCCTTCTCCTGTTCATGGTAGTTGCCATTTCCCACCACGCTTTGGTCAAAGGGAAGAGTAAGAGGTGGTGTTTGTATTTCTTGCCTCCTGTTTTTGTATCAATCATGCTAATGCTGCTTCTTACCTCTCTATTGTGCAATACCTTTTCTACCAATATGGTAATAAGGCTGTGGTTTTCCTAATGGAATGGAAGCAGTATTAATTTTTCATAGACAGAAGAAAATGGTTGGCCTGCCCTGTGTGATAGGCTCACATTTGTATGCACCCTGTCTAGATCAGGGTGTCAAACTAGCGGCCCATGGGATGAATGCATCACATAGGCCATGCCCACTTTAGCTCTAAAAATGGGGAAAATGTCACAAAAAGTCACATGATGGGGACGTGACATGGTGAGTTTGACACCCATGGATTAGATGGTATCAGATTCTGTTGTATAGCCCAAAGTACAAGTAAAGTAAAAGAGGGAAGGTGACAAAATGTTGCATGCTGATGACAGCCCAGGTCTTTCTAAGATGCTTTGGTTAACTGAAAGAGCAGTTCACAGTTGCAAAAAGTCATTCATTGTCTTGGACATTTTGGATAGTTTTTCCATCATTCTTTGATATTACCAAATGGTCTCTACTACCTTCTACCATAAGAACAAATAATATATATTGTTATAGTGCAATATAACACAATCTCTAGTTTCTACTCTTTTATAACTCTGCTGCTTCATGAGATATTACAATTGTGATTTGTATGGAGACTGGTCAAGAAGGAGTGGAAGGATGAAGTGGAGGAATTCATAGCATAGCAGCATCTGAGCGATGAGTGATAAGAGGAGTGCTAGCCAGAATAAGTTCTGTGGGGAGAGTGTTTCTGTGCATTTTTCTTCATTCTAAATGAATGGGGCAGCTGGCTTACTCTACAAGACACAGAGACCTCGTTTTATGGAGGTCTATTGTCCTATCTCTATCCCTATGGCTTGAACTACAGTTTATGTGTGGGTGTATTTAATATTGATACTAAAATACGGTTGGATCATTACCTTACAGTATTTATAGAAACATGAATGGTTACAGAAGATGAGGTAGTCTAGCACTGGACATTTTAAAAAGGGGACAGTGAAAGATAAGAATTTGCCTGTTCTGACATGTGTGGGGGAAAATACTACATTGGTGATTAAAAAAAAAATCTCACTGTTTTTATGAGGTTATTTTTCATGTAAGTTGACAAGTTGACAGTAAGTTTACAATAAATGTTAAAAGGAGTAAGATTCATTTATAGAAGACACAAAAATAAAAGGCTTGCTTATATGGTGTATCTTCAATCGGTCTTTATCCCAGTCCACTATTCTATCTTGTTTGAAGGCTTCCACCATTGCTCTGCTGCCAAAGAAGTTCCCTATCAATAACCTCAACAATTACATACCACTGACACTCACTCCTTTCATCATGAAGTGCTTTGAGAAATTGGTCTGCCGGCACATCATTTCTGGTCTTCCGCATACATTTGATAAACACCAGTTTGCATACAGAAGAAATAGATCTACAGAGGATGCTATAGCCATCACTCTTCACACTGCTCTGACTCATTTGAAGCAGCGGGAGGGAGGGAGCTATGTGAAGATGCTTTTTGTAGATTTTAGCTCTGCATTTAACACAATACTTCCACATAGAACAGTGTCTAAACTTATGGATCTTGGACTTTCTTATTCAATCTGCCTTTGGATTATGGATTTCATGTTTGGCCACTCTCAGAGGGTCAGATTAGGTGATCATGTCTCTTCAGCTCTTATTCTTAACACTGGTATACCACAGGGTTGCATGTTGAGTCCCTGACTCTATACTTTTTATGTGCATGACTACATTCCCACTCACACTAGTAATACTACTAATATTACTAAATTTGCAGATGATACAACAGTGGTGGGACTCATCTCTGGGGTGGATGAATCTGCCTATTTAGATGAGGTGGATCAGTTGCTTTTGTGGTGTGGAGACAATAACTTAGTTCTTAACACCAATAAGATGAAGGAGCTTATAGTGGATTATAGAAGGACTAGATCAGACATCCAGCCCTTGCTTATTAATGGAGACCAAGAGGAGCAAGTGGCCAGTTTTAAGTTTGGGTATTATTATAAAAGAGGATCTGACCTGGGCACTCACATTGCAGAACTGGTCAAAAGGGCCCAGCAGAGAATATACTATCTGAGACTTCTCAGGAAACAACTGAATGAAAAACTGCTGTTGACCTTCTACCGCTGCACCGTAGAGTATTCTAACTTACTGCATCTGTGTATGGTTTGCTAATTGCACAGTGGCAGATAGGACAGCACTCCATAGGATCAACATCATTACCCAGAAGATCATTGGTTGCCCTACCCACTTTTTGAAAGAGATTTATAGCTCCCACTGCCTTAAGAAAGTTCAAAACATTCTGGCAGATAGTACAGGATAATAAAAACCAGGACAAAAGGCTGAAAAACAACTTCTATCCCAGGGCAGTAACTATATTGAATTATACTGTATAGTGCAATATTAATGCAATATCAGATTTTCAATTCAATTATATAGAATGTAAAGGATGTGTGTTTGGTTTTTATAGTTATAATGTATACTGAAGAGGACATTTAATTTTGTTGTACGAGGTGCAATGACAATAAACTAAACTAAACTAAACTAATAAACTCACATATATTTGGATTTACATTCTTTAGTAACATATTCTGTGATGAGAGCCATTTTGGTGTAGTGGTTAAGGCATCATACTAGAAACTGGGAGACTGTGAGTTTGATTAGTTAGGCATAAAGCTATCTTGGTTACCTTAAACCACGCAGCTGGCTTTATGCCTAACTCAGTCCTCAGCCCTCAACTAACTCTCTGTCAGTCCTAGGAAGGAGGCAATGGCAAACATCTTCTGAAAAACCTTGCCAAGAAAACTGCTAGGACTTGTGCATAGCCAAGAATTGGATATGATTGAAGGGAATAAAAAAAATATGTAATATATTTCCTATAAACATATATAGTATATTGTTTCTCTATATAATTAGATCTAATTAGATAGATATAAGGGAAATATAATAAAGAATATAATATAATAAAGAAACTGCTATTCTGAGATATTGTATTTCAAGTCTCTCTCTCTCCCTCTCTACTCTCTCTTTCTCCCCCCTCCCTCCCCCCTAACATATTGTAATGATATGTGGGAAAGAAAGAAAGAAAGAAAGAAAGAAAGAAAGAAAGAAAGAAAGAAAGAAAGAAAGGAGGGGTGAAGAAAGAAAGGAGGGGGGTGAAGAAATGTTACCTAAGAAAAGTAAGATAAAAGAGAACGTCACCCTCAATTGGATGCTGGATGGCTGAAGAAACTCAGAACTACTAAAAATTTATTTCAGAGATAGTGGGAGAACTGAATTGTACTTTCTGACTTGCAAGATTAAGGTCAGCTTTAAGTGGTGGTCCAGAAAAAAACATGACTAGTAATATAATTTTACTTTTTTTGGTAAAACTACAATAAAAGAAGTTTGCAAGTTTAAAAGTACAATTCTGCTGTCTCCTTTACAGCCTGAAAAACTAGGGAGATCTTGCTCTGCCCTCTATCCTACAGAGGGACTCTGTGCTATCTTACATGTGCATTCCTTAGGCAGTGGCATTTTGATCTATTGCACAAGATATTTCCCACATCCCATTACACATATTCTAGGACTGGGTTTTACTTTTAACCTTATCATGCCATAGGCCTTTTTGAGAGTCTGTTTGAATCAGAGGTGGGTTCCTGCCAGTTCTAACCTCTTCTATAGAAGAGGTTCCACAAATCTACAGTGCAGTTCAGAACCGGTTCCAGCTCCCTCTCCCCACCTGTCCGCATATCATCAAAATGAAGAGCGAGAGGAGGAATTCTGGGAGTTGAGGTCCACAAGTCTTAAAGCTGTCAAGTTTGAACACCCCTGGGCTTTTCTTTCTAAAGGGTTAGGTGTGCAAGAGTCTTGTAACTTGACAGCTTTAAGACTTGCGTGTTTCAAATGCCAGAGTTTCTGAGCCAACATTTTGGTTGCTAAGTAAGAGTGTTGTTAAGTGAGTTTCACCACATTTTGCAAGTTGGCCATGCCCACCCAGTCACATGGCTGGCAAGCCACTCCCATCAGTCACATGGCTGGGAAGCCACTCCCACAAAGCAGGCCACACCTACAGAAGAGGTTCTAAAAAATTTTGAAACCCACCACTGGTTTGAATCTACAGATTCCTTTTCTTTCATACATACATACATACATACATACATACATACATACATACATACATACCAGGGGTGGGTTTCTCGCCCCGTTCCAACCGGTTCGGTTGGAATGGGGCCGGCAGCGTCCTCGTGCACGCGCGCAGCGCACGCATGCGTACTAGCGTCTGTGCGATGCTCCAGCTGCTCCTGGAGGATCACGCAGCCCCTGTATGCGTCCTGCGCATGCGTGGAAGCGCAAAACTAGTCAAAACCGGGTAAGGAGCGCGGGCAGGCAGGTCGGCCTTCACTGTTCCCGGAAGTTACTTACTTCCGGGTTCGCCAACCAACCAGTTCGCAGGGACTGCCGCGAACCGATTGAAACCCACCCCTGATACATACATCCATACATCCATACATACGTACGTACGTATATATACACACATATACAAACACATACGAAAAGGAACCTACACACACACACAGAATGTATGTATGTATGTTACAAAGGTAACCACTTTTATTATTAAATACAGCTATCAAAAATATAAAATAAAAACTTATTTTAAATAGTAATAGAATGCTTTCTTATTAATACATTCAATCAATAATAAGACAAGCTAAATTTCATGAGTGAAAATAAAGTTATGCTTTATGTTTCCTATCCAAGTTCATGGAACCCACCACTGAAATCTAAGTTATGAAGCCCTGCTCCAGAGTATGCTTTCATGTATGTTTTCAGTTTTTCCAATAACTCTAATTGTGATTTTTTTTCTTTTCTATCTTTTTTGAAGGCCCATACATTTTCTAAGTTTCTCTTGCTCCTATAAACTCGCCCAATGCATATTCATTTGCCACTGGTCCCTTTCTTGTTTTACTAAACAAATTAAGCAACATAGCACTCTATATAACTGGAAAAAATCTATCTCTAGTCTGTACCATCCATTTTTCAGTACTCTTAAAAAAACAACACACACACACACACACACACACATATTTGATATAATGTCAGAAAAATAAATTATCATCCAACATCATAAAAGGTTTTCATTAAAGTTATAAAAATAAATAACCCCAAACTATATGTTTACTTTGGTTTTGGAAGGCCCCCATTACCATGCCTCCAACATTAAGCATGTACATATCTCTTAGAGAAACTAAAAGGTATCTTCAGAACAAGAAAATATCTGCCCCTTTTTAAAAGCCCTACCATGGGCATTACCTTCCAAAACAGTAATCAGAAATAATTTGGGGAAATTATTCAATTGCTTGATCACTTTTAAGAAATTTACCAGAGCTTTTTTGTCAATTCTAAAGATTTATTTATTTATTTATTTATTTATTTATTTATTTATTTATTTATTTATTTATTTATTTATTTATTTATTTATTTATTTATTTATTTTATTCTTTACTAATCTAAATCCCTGCTCAAGCAGGAAACCTTATACCATTTCAGACAAATGGTTGTCCAATCGCTTCTTAAAAACCTCCAGCACTGGAGCACTAGAAGCCAGCATTAATCAATCAATGAATCAATCAATTTTCAACGTTTTTCCTGCTATCTAATATTTGCCTGTGTTTCTGCAGCCTAGATCTGGCTATTATTTTCACCATTTTCCTGAAAGACTCCAAATTATGATGTAATTTAATTGACTTCTTCCACTGCTCTCATAATAAAAACCAAACATATTTACATTTTAAATATAATGTTTTAAAAAATCAATCTTTTCTAATATGACTAGAAAAGAAAAAAATAATTAATATTATTAAACCAATAACTCTGGTTATTTATGTGTTGAATTATCCTATCTGGGTGTACCTAAAATAATTTATATTAGTAAATTTTCTTGTTGACACTATTTTATAATAAAGATTTTAGGATTACATACAATGTTAGTTTCAAAAAGTTGACAAATTGGATAGAAATATTATTAATTACTATTATTTATATATTACAATGCTTATTTTGCAAACCTTTATGAAATTTATAAAAAAATTACCTGATTTGATGAGGTAATAATTTCTAATTTCTAATTCTGTATCCCTAGTACATTATGCAAGAATATAAATATTGTACAATAAAGTTTTGTTTTGTTTTGATTTTCAAATGCATTTCCAAATAAATTTAGGAGCAAAAACTGGCTTCTTTGAACAATAAATCTGAAAGTGTATCAGATACGTAAATTGAAATTCAAGCACTAGAACAGTTTACAGGAGGCTTGTTCATAATTGGTTGAAATTTACATTAAAAATGGCTAAAAAAACTGTTTACTTGGCAGCATCAATTTTAACAGGCATGCCTGTGAAAGGTTGTCGGTATAGTTTAAGCACAATATACAAAGGCAAAAAGCTAGCTAACTGGTTCATTGTTCCATAGCATTTAATGTACTGAGACACAAAGAAAATGTTAGCTTTTTTCATAGCACCTGTACAGCATTGAAGGTGGGTCAACCACACAGAATTATTCCTTGCTGTTTCATCCTTCACTAAGCATCTCCATATGTGAAGGCTTATGTACGACTAAGAAGTTGGCACATATCTAAGAAAAGGTCAAGAAGTTCACAAAGATTGATTTATTGAATAAATTTAGCTTATTCTCTGTAATCCTATTCAATCCTATTTCGCTAATCATCTGTTTAATGATATAGCCTCTTTTTCTGTGCACAGGAACTGATCACTGCACTGATAATTTTAAGGGGCTATACCATATCAGTAATAATATTTAGATATTTATCTTTCCACAGTCATTATTGTCTTTTTGAACGCTTCTAATTATTATGATTTCTGAAGTAATGGCTGGCAAATGTCCAGATGGTGTAACAATTCTGTTACATATATCAGGACAACTATATATATTATTTCAGATTAAATGCTGCATTGTACAAATATACAAAATTGAGGACACCCACTCTCTTTCGTTTAGTGCAAATTAATTTAATTGCAACAAAATCATACTATTCTCCAAAACTAACAAGGGTGATATAATAAAGTAACTCAGATAATTTGTTGTTTTATATGAGTTGACTACTATGATTTGACTACTACTAATTGTTTGATGTACATATTTCTATAGTAAAAATATGAGCATCACATTTTTTCAGTACAAGATACATAGGAACCTGTATGTATGTAACACCCATGAATTCTGAGCTCTTTGAATAACAGTGTTTTGTCTCTTATATTTAATGATTGAAATGAATTCCTTTCGCATACTATCTTCTTTTCTACTGACCTGCATATTAAAATAATTAAGTAAATTGTATACCTCAAGTGGCCACTACCATTGGAAGGTGACACTATGCTTTGTGAGGGATGTTACCTAACAGAATAACAGAGTTTGGAAGTCTTCTAGTCCAACTCTACTCCAACTCTACTCCAATGAGTAAAGCAATAACTAGCAGTCAGAATGGGTTTGTTAAAAACAGATCATGCCAAACCAATCTTATTTCATTCTTCAATATAGTGACTAAATTAGTAGACAACCTACAAAGTAGACCACAACCTACTTCTTGGTAAGCTAGAAAAATATAGTGGGATAGATAGCATCACCACCAGATGGATTCTGGCTGACAAACCATACTCAATTAGTATGGAGTACTTAGTCTACATGGAGGGAAGTAAGCAGTGGGGTACCATATGGTTCCGTCTTAGGCCCAGTACTCTCCAGTATCTTCATAAATGACTTAGATAAGGGAATTGAATGAGAACTTAGCAAATTTTCAGGTGATACTAAACTGGCAGGAATAGCTAACACCTTAAATGATAGGGTCAGGATCCAAATGGATACTGAATACTATTTAACAAAATGAAATTCAATGTAGAGAAAAGTAAAGTCGTAGTTTTAGGCAAGAAAAACCAAAAGTACACACATATAGACTAAGTGAAACCAGCCTTAATAGTAGTAACTGTGAGAGGGATCTTGGAGTCTTAGTGGGCAACCAATTAAATATGAGCCAGCAGTTTGCAGTGGCAGCAAAAAAAAAAGCCAATGCAATCCTAAATTGCATTAACAGAGGGATACAATCAAGATTAAGTAAGTTACACACACACACACACACACACACACACATACCTACACCTCTCTCTCTCTCTCTCTCTCTGTGTGTGTGTGTGTGTGTGTTGCATTTGTGCTGATAAATAAATAAAGGGAGACTAGTATAGATCTATTTCAAGCTATTTAGCTCTCATCAGCTAGCTTATTTATCAGCACAAATGCAACACAAATGTAACAAAGGCAACACTAAAAATAATGACTTTCTGTCTGGATGGTCTCTTGTGATGAGCTGATGGACAGAGAAAGGAAGCAGTATGCTTCCTCCCATATTTGGGCATACCAGGGTTTGTGACACAACACACACACACACACATACGTGTGTGTGTGTGTGTGTGTGTGTGTATTATGGTCACAGACCAAAACACGAGTACTACAAAAGAGACATAAGAGAATTGATCATAGCATCATAGCAATCAGTCACCAAAAGCTTAACTAAGGGAAGTTACCGCATTCTCCTCTAATGGTTACAGCTCTAAAGAAAAATTTGGAAACCTGAAGGGTGATGTATGAGGAGCCATCTCCAAGGCAATATACAAACAAATTACAGCCATTAGATTTAGAAGGGACGATTTCAAGAAGAGACAGTAACTTAGATCTCTCTGTGTTATACATGGGGCAAAATAGAAGGACGTGCTCCACAGTTTCAACCTCGGCTCTGTCACAGGGGCATAGCCGCTTGTTAATTGGGAGCCTCTTAAAACGACCATCCAAAAGTGCTGAGGGCAAGACATTAAAGCGAGCTAGGGAAAAAGCACTTCTATACTTGGGAATGGTTAAAGTATAAAAATAGGAAGCCATCCTCAATCCATAATTGTTAAGTTGGTTGAGAGTCGGGAGGGGAGCAAGTTTTGTGGGTTCTGGCTCATAGATATTGTAAGTCAATGTCCACAACCATTGGACTACCCTAATTTGGGCATCCTTAACGCCGTAGTTTCCCAAGGCATCCTCCGTAAAACCTAGCAGATGTAGTTTCTTCAGTTTCCTCCCTGCACAGTGCTATAGCCTCACATCACGCTTTCCTAGAAAGGCTTGGAGTTCCTGCCTAACCTTGGCTAGGTATACCCACACAGCAGGCAGACAACAACAACAACACCAGCAGCCCCGCTTGTTTAAAAACAAAATGGAAGACAGGGCTGCCGAACAAGGAGACAGGGCACTGCTCCCTGAAAGATCTGTCCTATTGTGAAATCTCAGATTCCAGGCAGTCAAAGTCAAGGTTGAAGGCTTCCAGCATGAGATGGCATTCAAAGGTTTCTGAAAAAGATGCCAGCAGAAGGCTAAATGCCTTGGAGAAACATTTTTTTAGGGCTGAGAGATGGCTGTCAGAAATTCAAACAGTAGATTCTTGCCATTTTCAGGCTGAGCAATTGCCTCACTCAGGAGATGTAATACCACAGGTTTGGTCACCAAAGGGAGCAAGTGAGCACTCTTTTCACTTCTCTTCTCAAGCCTGCAGTGCAGCTGAAGTAGACCCTTTTTTCTGCCCAGCAACAAGTGAGGGACAGCAAATCTCCACTATTAGAAGTCCAGTCCCAGAGGCTACCTTTACACCCACTGCAGCTGGACTTCACCAAGAGGGCTCTTTGATGTCTTCCTCGTATGGAAATATAAAATTATTGAGTTCCCAGTCTATTTCTCAGGGCGTTACTGCAGCACCCCATTACCCAGATAGCCATGCCTCCTCAGCCATCTACCAGCCTCCAACAGAGTCCCCAGTTAACAGGAGCTGGTCCCACCAGCATGGGACACAATCTCACAACCCTGCTTCTGACAGTGAGGATTCGTTTCTTCCTTATGACAACCAAAGGGATACAGATCTATCAGAGGACAAGGGTTTAACCCCAGATATCCAGGCCTTCACTGGGCTGTTTCCCAGTGCTATCTTTAAGTCACTTTTGCATAAAACAAAGATGATGTCTGGCATGGGAGCTGATCCCACTCCAAGAACCTCAGGCCTCAGTGGTCCTAGTGAACACCTTTTCTCTGAAGCAGGCATGGAATAGGAGGATATTCCTATTAGGAAATTTCTCCTTAGTTCTAGGTTGCTTCTCCCTTGATTAGTTTCCATCCATTGCTTCTTGTCTTGCCTTCTGGTGCTTTGGAAAATAGTTTAATAGCTTTTTAGTGGCACTGTCGAATAATGAAACACTGCTATCATGTCACCCGTAGTTTTTCTTTTCTTTTTTAGCCTCAATGAAGCCATTTTCTCTTCCCCTTTTCAATTATTTTTTAATATTATTGTTATGGGGTTTTGGTAATAGTAAAGTCCAGCTCCCATGAACCATAATATTTTTCTTCATCAGTAAAAGATGAATGATACAGAAGAACTTTTTTCAAAATTATAATTTTTAAATTTAAAAAATAGAAATAAAAGTGTAGTAAATAAATCATCAGAGAGGGTGGAAGAACAAAACTCTTTTTTATTTATTTTACTGTAATTGTAGAAGCTTTCTAACCATGCAACTTGTGCAGTTACTTATTTGGTGTTACAATATTCTGTATCATTTCTCTGGATACATTCAATTAATAGAAGTCAAATAAACATATTGCTACTTTGATTTGTTGTAATCATTCATGTTTTGCTTTCCATTAATTAAATGTAAAGGGTAAAGATGCAACAGATTTTACCTGTTCAGAAAATATGTGTTCTGGATAGACTATAGTAACAAAATCCAACTAGACCAAAGCATTAATTAGTTCTCCTGAGACTAAATCTGTTTCTGCTTCTTCATATTTAGATTGTGTAATTAATTTGACAATCTCTGGTAACCAATTTAGTGTGGCATCATACCTAAAGTTAAATAAGGTCAAATCCTTGGACTTATTATTACATGTACATTACATGACAAATATGTTAGCAGAATCAAATATTAATATAATCAAAGTGTGTCATGGACAATGACTCTCCAAATGGAATTAGGCAGAAAATAAATGATAACCTTTGAAAATTACAAGAGGCTTTATACATAGAATACAGGGGTATATTGTCTCTTTCAAGTATAAACTATGTAACACATAGTTTTGTTTAACTTTAGGATGCACTTTGTTAAAAAGAACATGTACTCTTCATACTCTGAAATAAAATCTCACCATAAGTTATTACAAAAGTTAGACTATATCAAAAATTGCAGTCTAAAATTCATAGAAAAAACTATGAGTGAGGAGAGAGGTTTGCAAATTAAAATAGTTTTGCATCCATGTAGAAAATTGTTTCTGCTAACTCTTTCTATGTTGCTGACTGCTGTAAAACAACAAAATATTGCTGCAAGTAGAAAGGAAAGTTGAAAATACCTACTAATACCTTATAATCACTAAAATGAGTGCAATTTTGCAACTCCATAGGACTCCGAACAGCAGCTTATATCACATTTGGAAATTTCCTTTCACAGCAATGTTGTAGACCCGATATCTTACTGTGTAAACCCTCCTGTGTTTATTATATATTGATCATAAGAGCTTTTTTCTTACTGTAATGCCTAGTTTATCTGTATTATTTTGTATTTATCAATTTTGAAATGATCCAATCAAAATTATTAGAGTTAACAGCTATTGTAGGAGAACAGCTAATTGACTGATTATGTGTCATTAAGTTGGTTCTATCTGTGCTCCATTAGAGTTGTCTCTCTGTGGTCTGAGCATCAGAATTTTCATTTCAGTACCTTTCAATATTAAAACGTATGTGTTCATGCCTTCAAAAAGTTGTTCTAAATTCTTATTTGGCTCCCACAGAGTCAAGAATAAACTTTATTAGGAATTATACAGTATTTCTTCCATATTCTAGGAAAATGATAGCCATGGGTATTAATTTACATTTACTGATTGAGTAGGAATGGTAACTTGGAATTTACTGTTTGTTTTCAAAGCTTCTGCATTTGCATAAAAAGAAGCAATTGGATTCTTCTTTTTTAATTGTATGGTGTGATGTTCCTTTTTTTTTTCTAGCACCAACTGTTGACCGATTTTGCTGATATTCTCTACTTTCATGCCATTTAAGTCAGTCTACAAAGTCAATTTTCCAGCCAATAACCCAGTCTTGACACTGGATTACAATTTTCAATCATAGATAGTCAGAGTTACAATTTAGAATCAAGGAATAGTTTATAACTATTCCTTGATTCTAAATTGATTATATATTAGAGGCTACTCGCTTCTAGTATATATGAATAAATCAATGCCATTTAACATATAATGAAATACTGAGGGAAGAAGGCGGGGCTTAGCAGTGAGAAGATGGAGTTTCAGGCTACTCCTGAAATTCCTCTATACCGAAGGATTTTTGGACGGGTTCTTTGAACTCTAGCTGTCCCGGAGACGACAGTGAAGGTGAGGAGAGACCCAGGACCTCAGAGACACCCGCAAGTCTCTGCGGGGGGGGGGGTATTAACTCCTCGTGCCAATTCCTTTCTGGATTAGCTGCATGCTAACTGAAACTGCAGGTTGCCCCTAAGAATGGTAGAAGTGATGTCATCTGGTAAGCTGATTTTATTATCCAAGAGAGACTGTTCGCGTTAAAAACTTAAGCTAACTGAAACCAAAGAATAGGGAAATTTAGCGGCGAATTGGCTTTTTTTAATGGATTTATGGCTGGTGGTTACTTTACTTCTTAAATGCTTCAAGAAACTCCTCGACATCCTCCCCCCTCTGACTCTCCCTAAGTGGATCGTAAAATTTATTTTCTACTAATTAACCCGTCACGATTCGACATTTTTATTACTTTATTACTTGGCTTTGTTTACGATCAGATAAGATTGCACAGCCTGCAAGAGTCTAAGAAAAGTGCTTCGAAGTCTGTGGAAAAAAAAAGAGCTTGCAATTTTTAACTGCGACACATCATTGCGTCTCAAAATACCTCTAAGATTTCATTTCAGATTCTTTTTTCCGCATGTAGAGGGCTTTTTGACTCTTATCAAAGGCTGGAAAGAAAATTGGATCATCTGATTTTAAAATATGAAGTAAAAACTGAGATCGTTGAATGTTTAAATGTTCCTAAAATACAAATGGAAAATGTGAGAAATGGTGTCTGGTCTATCTCAGAGGAAGAAAGGAGGGGGGGGAGCTATAAAGAAGACTCATTTAAAGAGACAGAGTGCAGGAGGAATGGAAAATCCACCCTTGAGAATTAAAGTTAACTTGGAAAATTTTACAAGCCCAGGACAACATTATTATCTCATCAATGACATTCAGAGTCCAAAGGTGCGAAAATATCTTTGTCTGGATTTGCTTATGAAAACATTTGGTAAATTTATCCAACACGTGGCAATTGGCTTGAGAAGACTTTGCTATTGGAGAGACACTGGCTGACAGATGGAAGAACGTAATTTAAGCTGAATAATGACTGATATGGATAGTAATATATATAATTTGGAACTGGCTGATAGATTGAAGAATACAATTGAAAACTAGCTAAACCTAATTGTTTTTTTTGTAACAGATATAGTTGAATAATAATTGATATTGATAGTAACGTATATAATGTGGAGTTGATATGATAACTAACAATTGGATATGAGAAAACATCTTTAGATTATACATAAAGAGTATTAACTACAATAATTATCACTATTAAAAAAACTAAATAAAATACATACAATCAAATGTTAATCAATACTGGGAAAATGCTATGATATATGATATAATTAAATATTATGGATGTCCAGCTAAAATAGGACATGAGGATTTGATGATAATAGAGGATTTTACAAATAAGTAAATGAATTGTCAGCATGTGTTATGGATTAATTCTTTAGCATAGCTAAGGATGAAGGATGTTTAAATAACCATAGGTAATTAAAACTGGAGGTATAATGATGTTGATATGGTAAATATCCGAGTTAAGATATTTGAATTAATATGAGTTAATGGAAGAGAAGCACCAAAGCATGTTGTAACCAGTTGATATACTTCTTTTTTTTTCATAATAGACACCTGTGTTTTGTTTTGTTTTCCTGTCTTGTCTCTTGTCGTTTTTGTCTTTTTTTGTATTATTTTTATTTTTTATTTTTTATTTTTATTTTTTATTTGCCCTTTTTTTTATTTTTTATTTTCCCACCGGTGTGGGCAGGTATTGTTCAAGATTATTACTTTTATTAATATTTTTAAATAATAATTACAGTTAAATGAAAATGGATATATAATAATGCTTGAGTTAATATGAGTTATGTTGGTTGACTGTGGAGGAGATGTACCAAAACTTATCTGTAATTGATTGATACATTTTCTACAGATGTAAAGAAAGATGCTGTACCTGTTTTAAATTAAAATTAAAAAACATTTATTAAAAAAAAACATATAATGAAATACAGTTCTTTTTTTGACCTAACCGAAAAAGAAGTTATAGATATATTTAACATATACAGTTATAACATACATTATGTTTAAATAGTCAGTTATGATGTTATATTTTAATACTACCATTATCCAGTCATCTCAGGTAATCTCAGGTAAGACTTCAGATTGTAAAAATATTTTGTCTTTAAGTTAAAAAAGCTTTATGCTATGTTTTATATTTTCACTATGACTGTTTTAAAAATTCTTATTTCATGTAGAAAATGTCCAGAAATGTAATAGTCACTTGTTTCTTCACCATGTTTGAAATACATGAATCAGGAATTACAAATAATGTCTGTAATATTATTCAGTTATGTTCACAAAAGATACATTCAATAACAGTTGTGAAATTAATATTTCTTTACATATAATTAAACTTTGAAACATATTTGGGGAAAATGAAATAGTTGCATAAAATTAAATTGAAACCAATCCTTTGTAACAATACATAACAAACCACAGTGGATAACCACTTCAACACAGTGTAAAATGTATCTCAGTTGTAAAATACATAGCTTAGTGCAAACTGTTTCGTTCTGCTCGAAATTGAAGACAAACATGGAATATATTATGCAACGAAGCTTAACATTTTGTAAATTATGCTAGCAAGCTAAGCAGTTCAATACCTCTCTTTTAAGTATGGATGGCACTGTTGTAAATTGTGGCAGAGCCATTTATTTTCAGATACAGTGGGAAAATATATAAAGGATATTTTGCATTCTCTTTGGAAAACAAACATAAACCAGAATGCCTAAATCTTTTTAATGTATCAAAAAGCTTATTATAATATTCTCTGAGGCATGTCATTAACAATAGTTTTGCTACATAGTTTATATCATAAAGTAAGTTCTCTTAGTAAGATAAGAAGTTACATTTTGTTTTTAGGAAGAAAACCATAGATTTACACATGTATATATGTACACACAAAAGCACACAAATGCACAAAGAAAATTGATCTTCCCTCTTCTCCAAATAATCTCTACAAGAAGAAGTTTCCCATGATTTGTAACTAGCAATATCAGGAAATATATCATTGCTTATTGTCAGTGGTGGCTTCAAATAATTTAACAACCGGTACTCTGTCCTAATGACCAGCTGGGTGGCTGTGGCCGGGTGGCTGTGGCTGGGTGGACGTGGCCAGGGGTGTGTGACAGCACTCAGAGCCTCCTGTAGCACTTTGCTAGCCAAAACGGGGTGCGGCAGTTAATTACAAAATGTGGGCTTTGCTTTGTGACATTCAGAATCAGCGAGTGTGAGCTGCACAGAAATTACACTTTGGTTTTGTTTTGAAGAAATATCCCCAAAGTCAGATATAAACTAAATGTAGACTGACTTTTAGCTTCCCAGCAAACAGCAAATTTTGAAGCTCCAGGTAAAGCGGATGAGGTAACCACAGTTTGCATTTTGGAGGTTTTTAAAGGAATGCTGTGAAAATCTGTATTTTAAAGAATATTTGAGGGAGAGGTGCAGAATAGCCCTTCTCTGACTGAGGCTATAAAAAGTAAACATATTAGTGCTGGTGCATGTCCTCTAGAAAATAAATTAGAATCCAGGAACTACCTGAATGGGAATCAAAAGATGTTACAACATCTGTCTTTTTCATAATTAAATCCCATACGTTTTAACATCTTGGGATTTGGAAAATAATTTGAGTGTTGACAGCTGCATTTATAAGTAAATAACACGCAGAACTTATTTTATTCAGTCCTACTGCACAATAAGAGTATAAAGTTTGGTTTACACTTCATATGTTTTTACATTAATGTGTGGATGACAGGGCTAAGTAAAAAAAACAGCACTGCAGCTACCACAATATATTTTACGAAGTTCCTTTATGTAAGTTCCTTAATAAACGTTATTTTAAACCTGGCTCGTTCAGTTTAAAAGCATTTTGACACAATAGATTAATGTGAAAGGATAGAACATAATTACTTTAAGATACAATATAGATATTTTGTGTTGGCAATGGTGCCACATGAAGAATCAACATATAATAGAATTGTGATTTAGATGTAAGCATATAATATTGTTTCTGTGGGTTTCTTAGTTTGACTTTGCCCTTGTGGATCACATAAACTGTATACACAATTATCAGCAAAACATGAAAAGTCATCATGGTTTTTTTAAAAAAGAAAAGTGCTTGATATGCACATGTATATATAGGAGAGATAATAAAGTTCCAGATTTCAGTTAGAGAGTGGTGAACTTGCTTATATAAAGTAAAAAAGCAGCATGAACATCTGGCCATTCTCTCAAAATGAAGTTAAGTATGTCTTTATTTGACAGGAGAGGAGAGTTCAGATCCAGATCAGGTTTTGGACTACATTTTGGAACAAATTATATTTAAGCTTCAAGTTCAGATTAGATAAATGAAATTTTAAAAGTGGACCTTACACTGAAGAAAAGTTGAAATTTTATTTGTTCTCACATAATTCACTTTTACTTGGGACTTCCTTTGTCTAATGTTGGTAATATGAGACTGAAAAATGGATTAGCTTCAATTTTAAATCCATGTCAGAATGAAAACAGAATCAAATTTGAAAACAAAATTTGTTATATTTGAAACTTAATTACAATACGCCAATGAGTGAAAGTAAGTAACAGCCCATCTAAAGTTTGAGAACATAAAGAGGAAATATCTGTTTAGTTCATATTATGGAATATAATCACTTATGAGTAGCATATTTAAATGCCAAGGTTACTCTTTTTACAATTCTTTATATTGGAAGCTGTCAGGATAATGCCCTGCCTTTCTGAATTTACCAAATACCAATGTATCTAATGTTATACAACATGTACTTAAGATATCCTAGTTTGAAGCTGCAATTAAATGTGGGCATTCTCTCTCCAACACCTTGCTGTTTGAAAAAAAAATACCAATATTATTATATGCACACCTAGTTCACATTTTTTGTTACACCCACATTGCTACTTAGCCCCATATACACAAATACAGTAAAAAACATATAATGCCCATTAAATCAATATACAGCCATTTAAAAATGATGAAATATAAAGTTAAGATTTATAGACTCTGGGACACCTGTGGGAAGCAAACTCAAAAAACAAAATATGATTTTAAATGAAATTATTGTTTTTCAAATACAAGATTTAAAGGCAAAGAAAGAGAAACTAAGACATTGTCTATGTATGACTTTTTTTTCCTATAAAGTCTTTGGGTTATCAAGGGGTAACTCCTAAACTGCAGATAGGTCTCAATGCAGGAAGGAATACCTGTTTATTATAAGAAGACAAAATAGATATGTGGCTTTTTAAGAATAACATAATGAGAAATAGATGAGGAGGAATATGAATTGGGAAGTTCATGGCTCACATTATAGTTCATCATGTTAACAACTGCCCTGTACTAACTTTAATAAAGACAAACCAAACTTATACTTCATACTTTGTTATGATTTTTCAATATCATTTTTTCAGTCTAAGTATCTAATTATATATAATACAAAACTCAGACAATGTCCAGAATATGACTTTGAGTTTTCTTTGAGACTGAAGCTAATACTAAAATGGTTGTTGAAATGTACCTGTTTAATAAGCTCCATACAATCATAAAACTGAATTTATACTATGATCAAGTGCCCGTTTCTCTATTTATGGAAGATGAAAGATGAATATCTGATTCTTGGTCATTTCATAAGAAAGTCTCTTTCACTTACGTACTCCTTAACAGTTAAAAAAAAGCAAATAAAAGGATACATTTCTGAGAAATCCACGATGTCTAACTCGCAACACCTATTTGAAATATTTATTTTAAAGGATAAATTATCCATTAGCAATTGCAATTCAAGAAATATAGGAAAATATAATAGTACTGGAACAATAATAGCATATGAATAGCATAAAAACTATATGAATTAGAATTTATATTATGTTTACACACCAAGTTTTTAAAAACTCAATAATTCAAACACTGCCACTGAAATGGAAAGAAATAAAATGAAAGAAGAGATGTTAGGATTATCCATAATTCTCCTCCTTCCCTCAGCACGTATCTTTTACTACAACAATTATTTAAGCTTTATTTCAAGGATTTTGAAGTTGTGCTTTTGGATTAAGTTCTATGGAAAGTATAGTCATTCTGCTTAGAAAAGTGTCTCAGCAGTTGCAACAGAATTATGAAGGGAGAAGGGTTCTTAAATACTGACAGACTTTATTATGCTTTCTATGTTCCAAATATCGACATTAGCCAACCTAAGTGATTGTTGTACAACTATGGCCCAGGAGGAGCCTGTCAGAGACTACAATTTGTTGCCAGTGATTGGCAGATTTTGTTGCATACAAACAGGAAAATGCCCCATGTCCTTTTCTCTTTGTCTCATTTTACTGTCTCATTTTTCCATAAATGTGCATGAATGACACACAACATGGAAGAATATATGTAGGAAGGGTAGAAAGAAAATTGGATTTCCACTAAAATGATTTTAAGTAAGCATTAGGAGAAAAAAAGATGACAGTGCTGCAAAGAGAAAAGATTGGTTAACAAAGCAGCAAAGAAAAAAGTGCAAGCAATGAGAGAAAATTAGAAAAATGTTTCTAATAGACATCCCTTGATTCATATAAATATAAAAGAGAGAAGAAAGGAAACAATCAGACTTTCAACATTAAGTTATTATAGCCAATCTAAATAAAATAGTTTTTAGTCTTCCATGATGACTTCCATTCTATTTCATGGTCTGGTCTGGTCATATGAGAAGTATATAGGGCCATGATGGGCCAACCTATGGCACCCGTGCCAGTCATTTCTCTGGGCATGCCAACCATCGTCCATTGCTATTCTGGGTTCCGGTGAGCACATGCGTGCTGGCCAGCTGATCGTCGTGAACGCGGGAGCCACAGAAACAGGAATAGCAGCTCCCTGGTGCATGTGCCGGGAAGCTGATATTCCAGTTTTTGGTGTGCACATGCATGCCAGCCAGCTGGTCTTCACACACACACGTGCCCCAGAAACCAGAAGACCAAATGACCGGCACACATGCACATGCCACAAACTGGAAACTCAGCTTCAAGGTGCACACATGCATGTCAGGGAACTGCTATTACAGTTTCCAGTGCTCCCCCCCTTACACATGCATGCTCCCATTTTGGCACTCAGTGCCAAAAAGGTTCATCAACACTTATATAGGGAATAAGAAAGGAAGGTATACCATTGAAACTGGAAAAAATAGATAATGTTTAAGTTAGGTGTTCAAATGACACATTTCTTGTCAATATTTGAGAGTCCAATGGATGATTTTGGGCTTGTGATGCTATTTTAAAATGGCAGGTCAATTTGATAATAAGATATCATTTCCTCGTGATTTTATTGCAGCTGAGTAGTTTTGGCATGAACTACTGCACCTTGGATTGTATAGGCTTCACAGAGTTGATTTTAACCAGCATGGTGTGAACTCTTTGCAGTGCAAAACCCCGTCTCATCTTGGCTGGGCAAAAGCCATTCAGTCCTGTAGTGCTGGGCCAAGCTGGTGTTGGGCTTAGTGCTGCAAAAGTCTTTGTACCATGATGTTGGGGCTTCCCAGGATATTAGTTACCAGTTTGATGTTTCTTGGAATACAATGTTTTGATAACAGTAGTTTATACCTTATCATCATGTGATTGCCTTAGAATAACATGTTCTATATGTATTGCTTTTGGATGTAATCTAGAAGCTATAACTCCAAAGCTACAACTGGTATGGAATGTGGCAACTAGATTCTGAACTTGCTGTACTATTGTTGATATCTATCATCAATTCCTTATTGAAAAGAATTTGGTCAGGACTTCTAGAGACGTCCTGCTGAAGGTCTTCCATTTTTGTAAGGCTAATGACATATGTATGTGGTGACTGAAGACCTCCACACTCTGGAATGTCCATCTCCTGGAACTATAGATAGCTGAAACCTTGCTTGTTTTTAACAATAAACTTGGTTTGGTTTGGTTTGGTTTGGTTTATTAGCATTTGTAGGCCGCCCTTTTCCCTAAGGGGACTCAGGGCGGCTCACAGAAAACCAGGGAAAGGGGAATACAATATTAAGACAACAACATATAATAAAAATAGTAAGCAACATTCATTCATCATTCGGGCGGGGTAAACTTAAGTATAAATGGCTCCAACACAATACCTGAATACTAAATATGCAGTGGGAATTATTTACCCTTTAAAACACAGGTGTTTCATTCGTGTGTGTGTATGTGTGTATGTGTGTGTGTATACACACACACACACACATAAATACATACATACATACTTACAGTATTGCTGGCACCCATATACTAATGTTTTATAAATGTACCTTTTCAAAGAAAACAGCTAAACTGAATTACGTGAAGGAATCAATCCATCAATTTAGCATTATAATTGAAGAAGTCAGCACTTTATTCATAAATATTTTTGTCCATATCCTTGAAGATTGCGTGGAAATCCTGCCATTGTTATGATTCAATGGTTTGCTTAATATTTTGAATATTAGAGAAAGACAGAAAGCTACTGGTGAGACAGCTAAGCTGATATATCACATATTAAGCTCATTATTGCTTCATTTCTGGTTGGATTAGTAAATTAGGGTTGTGTAATATTGTGACACAGTTACAGAGGAGCTTTTATGCAACAAAAAAAAAGTTGTGACTGCACATGGGAATGAAAAGGATAATTCCACAAGGGGCTTGGTAAAATTATCATTATAAAGAACAATATTTAATAGAAATTACATATATGTTGTGATGATTCATGCTTTTGCATATGCCAGCCACACAATGTCATTTTATGAAAAATATATTAGTATAAAATACTATGCTATTTTTATCATTTTTGGTCTGCAGCAGAAAGATAAAGGTAAAGGTTCCCTTCACACATATGTGCTAGTTGTTCCTGACTCTAGGGGGCAGTGCTCATCTCCATTTCAAAGCCGAAGAGCCAGCGCTGTCCAAAGATGTCTCCGTGGTCATGTAACCGGCATGACAAAACACCAAAGGCATATGGAACGTTGTTGCCTTCCCACCAACAGTGGTTCCTATTTTTTCTCCTTACATTTTACATTCTTTAGAACTGCCAGGTTGGCAGAAGCATATTAGCGTTCTGAAGAATAATCTTATAGAGCTATTGTATTTAGACATACTCAACTGTGGGTATCTAAAACACTAATCTTATAATTGAGATAGTTGAGAAAATGGACAATGTATATAGGGCTCTGTGGAGGATCTTTCATTTGATTGCTTTTTATTATTGTATATTTGGAACAGTATATGATTTCATTTGAAATTATCAAGCATTTATATATTTTTGGTTTATTCTAAAGTAAAATAAAATTCTAGCAAAGGGGACATGAGAGAATTTACCACTATTTACCATTTTGTTCCTGTCTATGGTTGTAGTATAAAGAGGCATTTAACAACTGTCATTTACATTGTCCAAAAATGATATATTGAAGTTAGCACTCCAACAGCATAAACCTGTAGATGGGCTATCAAGAAACCTCACTAAATTTAGCAAGGATTTCATTCTGTGGGAATAGATCCATGAGAACAACTTTGCATTCTGAATTATTGGTGTATTGTTTGTGCTGAGATCGCTTGCTACAGATGACTATTAATTTTGACAACAAAAATTTAGTCCAGATATTACATTATTATTTCCAGTAAGCTTGAACTACAATTGTTGGTGTTTTTCCTATCAAGAAATATTAAGCATTAGCAAGAACAGAGTCAAATTCTCTATACCCAAAACTTACACTTGATCATGATATTATCTATTGATAAGCACAGTGAAGTACTCATGCAAAACCACAATGAATAGAATGCTTGATTATGGGGTCCCCAAACGTTGGTCTGTGGACCAGGACATGTCCGTGTTCTGTTGGGAACCATGCTATGCAAGTGGCAGGAAAGCATGCAAAGCTTCATTTGTACATGTATGGCATCTAGATTGCACATGTGAAATCATCCTCTCCTATTGCTGCCATTGCTACCAGTCCATGGAGCCAGAAAAGTTGGGCACTACTGATAGAATAGAATAGAATAGTTATCACCTGGTTATCACCTTTAAAGCCCTACATGGCCTAGGACCTGGATACCTGCGAGACCGTCTTCTGCCACATACCTCCCTTAGACCAATAAGATCGCACAGGATGGGCCTTCTACAGGTGCCTTCAGGGGGACAATGCCAGCTGGTGACACCTAGGAGTAGGGCCTTCTCTGTTGCCGCTCCGGCCCTATGGAATGAGCTGCCCCCAGAGATCCGGGCCCTACCTACTCTCATGGCCTTCCGCAAAGCTATTAAAACCTGGCTTTTCCGGGAGGCGTGGGGCCGTTGACCTCTTGATTGAGGTCCAGCCCCTTTCTGATTGGGTGTATGTTGTGCTTTTTCTTAACTTTGTTGTGTCTCATTGTTCTAATTCTTTTTTAAATAATTTTTCATTTCTGTAAGCTGCCCGGAGTCCTTCGGGATTGGGCGGCCTAGAAATTCAATAAATGAAATGAAATGAAATAGAATAGAATAGAATATTTTATTTGGCCAAGTGTGATTAGACACCCAAGGAATTGTCTCCAGTTCAGATGCCCACAGAATAACACAAAACAACAACAACAACATAACAACAACTTCAATAGAAGTTTTCTATTTCTTCAGTAGCAAGAAAGGTAGTAATGCTATAGCCGTACAACATGAGTAAATGTACAGACACATTAGACAATACTGTGAGAATTAGCTGTTCAGTAGACTGATGGCACAAGAGAAAAAAACTGGTCCTGAGTCTAGTTGCTTTGGCATTCAATAATAGATGTCCCAAGGAGAAGAGTTGAAACAGTTTATGTCCAGGTAAGGTGACCAGATTTTAAAATTGGTAAAGCGGGACACCATTGACCAGGGGGGGGGGCGGTGTGTTCTTGATTAAAAATTTTGCCGCCCAGCACTGCGGCTGAGGTGAAGCCACCAAAGCTCCAACTGGCGCCCCCATCCGTGGCAGCGGTGGCAGCGCCTCCTCTCTGCTTGGAGCACCTGAGCTGGGTACCACGTTACCCCTGCCGCCGCTGCCTCCTCCTCTGCCATGCTTTTGAGAAGCCATGGGGCCTTTTTTCCCTGCTCCCGCCCCCCCGTCCCCTTCCTACTGGCTCCCGTGGCCTCATGGCTCCTCAAAAGTACGGTGGAGGAGGAGGGGGCAGGGGTAATGCAGTGCCCAGCTCAGGTGCTTTGAGCGGAGGGGGAGGAGCCACTGCCACAGGTGGGGGTGCTGACGGGAGCTTGGCGGCTTCACCTCAGCCGCAGCGTTGGGCAGCAAATGTGGTGGTGCTGTTGGAGAAGGAGGAGGCGGCGGCAGCAGTTATTCTAGTAGCGGGAGGGGCTTTGGGGGTTCACTTCAGCCGCAGCACCAAGTGCAAGCGATTAGAACTGGCTGCCCACAAAGGACCTCCCCAGGCTTGCTTTGCTGAACACGGAGCGACTGATGATAGTTTGAGCGGGCGCGGCCAGCACAAACTAGTTTTTTTAGTTTAGTTTTAGTTTTAGTTTTATTTGTCATTTATAGGCCGCCCTTTTCCCTGAGGGGACTCAGGGCGGCTTACAATTCGTGGGAAGGAGTGCAAGACAAAACATAAAATATGTGAATAAAATAAAATAAAACAGTAAAACACAACATTTATTCAGCATTCGGGTGGGACGGATTAGGATCTTATCCCCAGGCCTGACGGGATAGCCAGATCTTAAGGGCTGTGCGGAAGGTCTGGACGGTGGTGAGGGTACGAATCTCCACGGGGAGATTGTTCCAAAGGGTCGGAGCTGCTACTGAGAAGGCTCTCCTCCGCGTAGTTGCCAGTCGGCTCTGACTGGCGGATGGAATTCAGAGGAGGCCTAATCTGTGCGATCTGATGGGTCGGAGGGAGGTAATCGGCAGAAGGCGGTCTCTCAAGTACTCAGATCCACTACCATGGAGGGCTTTATGGATGGTAAGTAGTACCTTGAAGCGCACCCGGAGATCAACAGGTAGCCAGCGCAGCTCGCGGAGGATAGGTGTTATGTGGGCGAACCACGGTGCGCCCACAATCACTCGCGCGGCCGCATTCTGGACTAGCTGAAGTCGCCGGATGCTCTTCAAGGGCAGCCCCATGTAGAGCACATTGCAGTATTCCAGCCTAGAGATCACAAGGGCTCGAGTGACTGTTGTGAGGGCCTCCCGATTCAGGTAGGGCCGCAACTGGCACACCAGGCGAACCTGGGCAAATGCCCCCCTGGTCACAGCTGACAAATGATGGTCAAAAGTCAGCTGTGGGTCCAGGAGGACTCCCAAGTTGCGAACCCTGTCTGAGGGGTGTAAAATTTGACCCCCCAGCCTGAGTGATGGAACATTGGCCAAATTATTGGGAGGAAAACACAACAGCCACTCGGTCTTGTCTGGGTTGAGTACCAGTTTGTTAGCTCTCATCCAGTTCTTAACGGCCTCAAGACCCCGGTTCATCACGTCCACCGCTTCATTGAGTTGGCACGGGGCGGACAGATACAACTGTGTGTCGTCCGCGTATTGATGGTATTTTATCCTGTGCCTCCGAATGATCTCGCCCAGCGGTTTCATGTATATGTTAAATAAAACTACAGTCAGTCGCCCCACGCTCATCAAAAAAAGTCCGGGGAGATCCTTTGCAGGCGGCCTGTTCTAGTCACCTGCAAAGGACCTCCCCAGCTTCCGGAGCCTCTGACAGTAGAAATCACTGTGCGGCAGTTGCAAACTGCTGCGCGGTGTTTTCTTGCCATGTGCATGGCTGCGTGAAAAATCGGGACTTTTTTAAAACGCCGCAGACGCGGGACAAATTATTAATAATCGGGACTGTCCCACCAAAAGTGGGACGTCTGGTCACCTTATGTCCAGGATGTAAGGGACCTGTAAATATTTGCTCAGTCCTTCTGACCAGCTCAAAATACAGGTCTTATGTGGAAGGCAGGCTGGTTGCAATTGTTCTTTCTGCAGTCCTAACTATCCATTGGAGTCTGTACCTGTACTGTTTTATTGCTGTGCCAAATCAGACAGAACTGATTTTTTTTTTATTAAATGGGGTTTTGAGACTTCATTACTAAAAGAGCATGTTTGATGTACTACATTTTCTGTCTCGTTTACCTATGGAAGTAATTGGCATGAGCAGCAGTGCCTAGCTTTTATTATGTTCAGGTCTTGGAGATAAAATTTTCAGCAGAAGATTAACAAATTGATGCCAATATTATACATACCTACTACAAAGCATAAGAGCTTTATTGGTACCTGTGACATGATTATTGGTTTAATACCATACTTTGTACTTTGTATTCATTGAATCTTAACCATTTGATCTAGGTATAAGCAACATGAAATAGTAATTCTGTCCAGGATGATTTCATTAATAAACCATGTTTGACCGTGGTAACAATTGAAATCTAAACTACTTGGACAGAATAACTTTCTTACCTCTGCTTAGACAGAACAAGCTTACATTTTAATATACAGTACACAGCTACAACTTACATATTATATTGCTGTTCCTCAGGTTTTTCAGAAGAGAAAAGCTTTAGTCCAATTACATTACAAAAGGGAGTTATTTAACTCACTGAATTTCCCAAATGACTCTCAGGAGAAATGATCATATGGCACTTGAAAATACACCAAGTTCTCCTGGCAATTTCAGTTGCATTAATATCCTCTCTCACATGCTGTCCTGAAACACTTGTGTGGTCCTGCTGTGGGCAATTAAAAGTTGCCATGTTTTTACTCCAGAGATTCATGTGTTTTAGTAGTAATAATGAAATATATTTATTTATACAATAACCCTGAATATGCACTTTACATTTAAGCATAAAATAAATTTTAAACTAACATAGATATCCTTTTACTCATCTTATTGATAAGAAGAGAAAAAGGATGGGAAAAACATATGTATTTGAAAATTGAATAGAAAGTTGAATAGAAAGAAAAGGACCTTTATTAATCAAAATCCAAAGGATTTTTCTAGAGCTAATACTAACTGACAAGTACTAGCCAAAGAATTGTATCCCACATAAAATAGATTATGGTAGAAATATGTGCAGATATCATTCCATCAATTAAAATTTATGGAACTCCAACATGTCATATACAAAATTAGAACAAATACATCTCGCTACTTGAAGCCAGTAAAATAATGTTGCGCACCAGTTATCAAGAATGGTATATGTATAAGATTTGATTTTGTTATTAGACCCCAAATGTATCATTACTTCATGTTTTTCACTTGAGCATTGGTTTGTTTCACAATATAAATTTAATCCGTGGGACTTCACAGCTTTTAGCTATGATATATACACAGTATATATTTATGCTGCTATTAAACACAGAATGAGAACTCAATTTTAGACCTAATTAAAATAACTAACTTAAATCCGCGAGGCATTGATTTTGATAGTTCTCTCTTAAATGTGTTTTTTCTCCACATGTTAGGCAAATATACTTTTTTTTGCTAGTAGCAATGGTGCAATTGACAGGGGTGGGAGTTTGTATATGAATTTATAAACTGTGACTGCAGAATATGTATATGAACTTAGAAATTTTCCATCAGTGACAACTGCAGCACTGGGTGTAAGAGTCCAATGGAGCAGAAACAGTTATAGCAATAACAGAATACTATTATATAGATCCTCTGAAGCAGGTTGCTGTACCTACATTCTCAATTTGTCTGCCATGTCACTATGAACTATATTTGAGTATCATTTTATCCTAACTTGTGAGGACTACTGCATAGTTTAATAGCATTTATTTATTGGCTCTCTGTTCAGGCTTCAAAAAAACCTTATATATATGCAAGTCTTGGTGTATTCAGGTCTTTTCCCGTGTAAGATTGAGAGTATCTTGGTGACGTTTCGACGAAGTCCCACTCGCCATCTTCAGGCTGGTGCCTTCGGCTTAGTGCTTCTGTGAGCAAAGCGTGATCGGAGCTGCCATCTTTCTATAAATATTGGTTTGTATGTGTGTGGAGTTCTGGCTTTGTTGCTGTAAGTGGGTTGGTTGGCTGTGTTGTTACATCTTGCTTAGTTGATGGAGTTGATATATGTAGATTAGTCGGCTGTTTGGTAATATCCTGTGTTGCTGAGGTACTAGCTGTGTGCCCATTAGTCTTTTGTGTTGTAACGGCCTGAGTAAATGGGTTGTGGGATGACATCCTGAGCTCTAGTGTAGTGATATCCTGAATCCTGTTCTGCAACATCCTGGGAGGTTGGCTGCGTTGTAACATCTTGAGTCTTTGCATTGTAACCTCCTGAGTTCTGTGATGTAATGTCCTGAGCAGATGGCTGTGATGTAACATCCCGGGCTTTGGTTTGGCTCCTAGTTTGCGGTCTGGCCATGTGTTCATGGCATGTGTTAGTTTGCTTTGTGTGGAGGTTGGAGGAGGGTGCAGCAGTTAGTGATGCCGCTGTGGTTTGGCTTCTGGATGTTGGTTGTATTTCGTCTATGGGATGGGTTTGGGTTTGAGCCTAGTGAAGGTGATTGGTGGCGGCATCCTGTGTTGTTCTGAGTCCGGTGTCAGTTTTCATGTCTGGGACTCGTTTTTTGACTAGGCCTAGTTTCCAGATGTCTGGTAAGCAGGAAGTATTATCACATTTATTCATGTTGTGGGGGTGTTTCTCTATTTTGATGGCTTCCATAATTTTTCTCTTATACATATAATAACTCTCCAGCTAGAAAACCAAGGTGTCTAGGACAGTGTTTTTCAACCACTGTGCCGTGGCACACTAGTGTGCCGTGACATAGTATAAGGTGTGCCGTGGGAGAATTACTTTATATATAGTCAATATAGGCACAGAGTTAAATTTTTTTAACATTTTCTAATGATGGTGTGCGTCGTGATTTTTTTCATGAAAAAAGTGTGCCTTTGCACAAAAAAGGTTGAAAAACACTGGTCTAGGAAATACCATGCAAAATCTGCCCTGCAACATACATAGGACAAATGAACAGGAGAATAAATGCACGGATCGCAGAACACAAGAACACAGTAAGAAAAAAAGAAAAAAAAACTTCCTTCCTTTTCCAGCACCTTAAAGCTACAGGACATGAAATTAATTTTGAAGGAACCAAATTAATCTCCAAAACTGAATACTTCAACAAGAGAACAATTATGGAAGCTATCAAAATAGAGAAACATCCCCACAACATGAATAAACGTGACGATACCTGCTGCCTAACAGACATCTGGAAACCAGCACTAGTCAACAAATGAGCCCCACCCACCACCCAGGCCATTACAACACAAAACAACAAGGGACACATAGCCAGCACCAATCAGCACCAAACTACCAATCATGATACAACAACACAACCAATCATTCCACTTACTGAAACAAAGCCAGAACTCCACACACACCCACCAAGATTTATAGAAAGAAGGCAGCTTATGTGTATATGTATGTATGTGTATGTATGTGTATGTATGTGTATGTATGTGTGTATATGTATGTGTGTATGTGTGTATGTATGTATGTATCCCCTACAGTATCCCCTACTGGCAGTTAAAAGGAACAAACAGCCGAGATCTCACACTACTCCTGGAAACACCAAACCTGAAGTAGTCTGAAGCAGCCTGAAGATGACGAATGGGACTTCGTCAAAACGTCGCCAAGACTCCAATTCTACGCGGGAGAAAACCCGAACAACTAGAGACCTACATACTAACACCCGCGAAAACCTCAGAAAATATATATATATATATATATATATATATATATATATATATATATATATATATATATATATATATATATATATGCTGGTCTTGTTGTATTCGGGTCTTTTCCCGTGTAAGATTGAGAGTATCTTGGTGACGTTTCGATGAGGTCCTGCTCATACATACATACATACTACATACATACATACATATATATGAATTAAGTAAAGCTCTTAAAAAGAATATATACTGCTGAGATACCTATTTGTTTACTACAATTTATAACTGTGCTAGCAGTAGTTTTAAATATTAGTGAAAAGTTTCTTCTCAATTTATTTATTGTACATAAACAAAAATATGTATGATAGGAACCTTAAGAATAAATTTATCATTTATGTGATCCTTAAAACAACTAAATATTTCTCAGGTTTTTTTGGATAAAAAAAAAGATAACATGTAATAGAGATCTTCTTTTTTCTACTTTTACACTTAGATCCATAAAAATAGGCTTCTGATTCACCAAATCCTCATTACTCCTTTTGTATAGATTCTTAGCTATTGTTCTTTGTAGTTTCCTCCCTGTCTGAATCTTTTTCATTTGTTTATCAAATTCTATTTACTGCAACATTGATCATCCTTCACAAACCATTTCAGTAACAGCATGTTTTTCTTCTGATAGCGAGACATTGTGAAGAAGTCTAGCAGAATCTCTAGCTTGTTGACATTCTTTATTACATGTAAATTTAACTAAGAAGAAACCATTTAATTACACTTTTTTAAAAAAAATATGTCTCCTCATATGTTAAAATATAAAGTTCAGAACTATGAGCTGAAGTCCAGCATAATTGAGATTATAAGACTTCTTAACTCATACAATATAAATTAATTTTGTATATACGTATATCAAGAAAAATTAAAGAGCCTATTAAAATCTGATTTTGTTAATTAAACTAGGAGAGTAAAAATGGAAAATTAACTAAATTTCCAAATAAGTTAACTATTTTTTCATAAATTTATGAAAACATTCTCAATGATTCAGGTCAGTGCAGAATATAAAATATTCTGGACATTAGAATAAAATAAAATAAAATGCTCCCAGTCATGCACTCTGGAGATGACTTGTCAGAAGTGCAGAAAGTTGTACTTCCAGGCAGGACAGATATGAAGGGTAAATCTGTAGAATCATGAAGCATTTAACTGTCTGACCTGTTGACCTGATGCCATGCATAAAGTTTCCTGCCTGGGGCAGGAGTAATCAGCCCGGGGGTTAGGTCTCAATCTTCTGTCTGATGTCACATGTGTTCTTCTGACAGTATTATTTTGCATCCATTTTAGAAAGTAAAGTCATGGAATTCAAATTTTTCCCTCAATGAAGCTAAGTGACAGGCACTTCATAGTTTAGTTTTGCATAATTACCCCAGAGAAGGTAAATAAAATAAAAACAAGCACAATCTGAATGTATTAATAAAAATGCTTACCGGTCACTTGATGTAAATCATTAAATCAGACTGAATTTTATAGACGACCTATAAGGAAAAAAAAAATGTTAACTGCATGGAACTCACAAAGCAACAGAACTATCACTGCAAATACTATTCACAATAAGACTTCATACAATTTATTTAAATGTTTGATTGTTATTTATTACATCTGCTCCATAACCAAGATGTCATATCTTACAGAAAAATAAATGGCATTCTAATTGATAACTTTGCTGAGAAACAGTGGACTGAAATTAACTTTGCAAGCAAGTTATGGTCAAGTATTTTGCATGATTTGCAAAGACATGATGTGGAGGTAGGCAGAAGGAAAACCTTCACTTACTGAGATTTTCTCAACATATTTCAAAAGAAGAGACACTGTAGCCTCCTGGCCATTGCTAATGTATTGCTTGTATTTTGAGTTGAAATTATCCACTAGGGTGCTGCATTGAAGTTGCCCATGCTATTTTGACACAGCAACCAGATGCTCCAATTTTGCTTGACTGACTCTAAGCTGAGCCAGAATGCCTTAAAGCAACATTGAAAAGGGTAGAGATCCATGAACAATTAAAGCACTCTGGTGTCAAAAGAAGTGTTTCAAACAGCTAGTACTGGTACTGAAATGGCTCAGGTGCCCTTTGTCTGACACTCTGCAAGTTAAGATTTAATGCACCAGACAGATAATTTATTTCATGAAAGAGTGATCTCTGTTTCATAACCACAGAATGCAATGCAGGAGAGTGACTTGTAATATAAACCAATAAGGCAACATTTATTTCTTTTGTACAATACTCAGGAAACTAATAAAAGGGAAAAGATTAGTTTGTATTTGTATGCTTCTTTAAGACTATATATTTATGCACACACACACACACACACACACACACATATACACATTCAATCTTAAAATCAGAAATACTGGTTTCAGAAAGAATTTTTTGCTATTCCTTATGAAAGTGGATTTAATTCCTTTTTATGATTTAAAATTAAACTGTTTTTGTATTATGATATTCTTGCAGAGCTTATATTCATATAAGTAATTTATTTAAGATTGTTAAAAAGATGAAAAAACCTTTCAAAACAATTCATGCATCAATATAAAAAGTTATGTCTTTAAATGCTTCTTAAATACAGAGAATGAAGATTCAGTTCTTAAATTTTGTAGGAGGAATATTTTATAGGAGAGAAGTTGAAGGTTTTCACATTCTCAGCCTGTCAATAATATTATCAATTACTCTCTTAACAGGTTGAAGGAAAAAAATCTTCTTAAACTATTAACTATTTTTAAAAAACCTGATGAAGGGATGAAATTAGGCAAGGCAAAAGTTTTTTTCCACTGTTTTTATTTAAATACCTGAATCCAGTTGGATGTAGGTAACTATTTCTGTATTGATATGTTGAACTATGGATTCACAATCTCTCATGATTGGCAATGCTTGCTAGAGTTTACAGTAGAGCTGTCAAACCCGCGGCCCATGGGCCGGATATGTTATGTGCTGGCCATGCCCATGCCCAGGTTAACAAAGGGGGGAAAAGTGCTAATACATCATGTGATGCTGCTGTGACAACGTGAGTTTGACAGCCCTGATTTATAGCAATGAAATTCAAAATATCTCTGCTTTGTTATGAAAGATTGATATTTATTTGTTGATATTAATATATTAATATTAATATGTTTGTTGATTGTAATTAATATATTAATTAGTAATGTCTAGTATTAGTTTTATTTATATCATTTAACATATTCATTTATTATAATATAATTTATATTGCATTTATTTTTCCATTCAAGATTAAGTTGGTGGTTGAGACAGAAACATACATTCAGTTAAATGTTGATATATACTGTACATGCACAGTTATCTATGTGGCATACATATTTCACATTCACAAACCTCAACAAGAAAGTTGCCAAGATGTCAGCCTCTTAGCAATCATGAAGTGAAGTTTAAATCAATGAGAAATAATCTATTTTAAAACTGCATTGTGCCAGTGTGCCGGCATGAAATTGGCACCAAAGGATGAGACCGTGAGAGCTCATGATTCTCCCAGCCTGCCAAACAAGCCTTGGAACAGGATTATTTGGTAGTATTAAAGGCTTTGTGTTGCAGTGAACCCAATCAACACTGCTATTATTTAGCAGATGGAAACCATATACTTTGTCAGTATGTGTCTTAGTGTAGGAGGTGTTACCCAGGTATCAGAGAAAGAGTGGCTGTAAACAGAGCATCTGAGGTTATCAATGTCTACTTGTTGCTTACTCTTAAACAATGCTAGTACAGTGTTTTATTGAAAGGAAATGGCAAATGCACATCAAAGCCAGTTTCTCATGTTTATTTGCTAAATAAAATAGTAAAAAGAATAAGAAAATTATCATTTTTTGTAAACTCAAAGAAACAATAATATATAGTTAATATGAAACACAAAGAGACAAGAATTATAAACTAAAATAGTGAAATGCTATTTTATACCACATTGATGCCTAAAAGGGTATACTAATTTATATAAAAGATCAAAGTAAGTGGTTTCTGGGTTATTGGCCTCTTAATCTTGTATATTAATTCAGGTAATGTACCACTACCACTATCTTCTATTTAATTATTTTTATTTATGTACCATTAAGCTCAGTTTTCATTACTTTTATTGTAGAAAGTGGATGAGTACATTGTATTGGTGCAGCACTGTCATCTCATTTGCAATCCTCAAAAGACCCCTTTTCGTCCCCGAGAAATCAAATGACATTCTTTAGCAACCTTCTTTTTTATTTCTTTAATTAGAAGTTTTCAAGGACCTCCTTCTTGAACTCTCAACATTTTAATACACTTCTGCCTCACTAACTCGGGTGATTGTTTCAGAGTTTGTGCAGCATACATTCCTGATCTGCAAGAAAGCTGTTTTCTTCGAGGCTTTTCATATTCTGCCCTAATCCCTTGATAATTGCAAAGGCTGTCTCTGCAACAATAAGCAAGTCTGAAAGGAATTTCATAGCTGTGTGTCTGAGAGAAAAACTCTACTTGAACATCTCAGCTAAATTTTCTTCCCAGGAGTCTTGGACACAGAATACAAGCCTGAGAAATGCCAAGATAAAGACACTCAAAGGTTGTTAAACTTGGGTTGTAACAAAACACTGGTTAAACAGGACTGAGGAAAGCTATGTCTGTTGATGGAAGCATCAGGTTAATATGGCAGAACTTCAAAACACTAATTTAATAGTAGATGGCTTATGAAATTTGCTCTTGGGAATCTTTTCATGGTTCTTTTGTAACTCCAGGGAATAATTACTCTTATGCTGGCATATATAGATCTACCTCTTTCTTCTCAGTAGATACACCAATAATCAGCTGTGTTACTATAGAAGTTACCTGGATATTGAGTTTGTGTAGTGCAGCTACATGAACTGTAATAATTTATTCATAACCACTGAATTGCAAAAATATGCATCTCTATGTGGATGGATACAAAACAACATAAAATTACAAAAACATTAAAATAGAACAATACAACAATTAATAGAACAGACAGAAAAACCAAAACATATATACAAACGGTCATTCCAACATTAAAAGGCCACTTATAATTTCAAAATTCATTGGTTTCAATTGCCTCAGAGAACAAAATGTTTAGCTGACAATTCAGGGATAACACAATGGCCCTAACCATAAACAAGTTAGCAATTGTCCACTGTTACTCAATGATGGCAAATAGAGCAGAATTCCTAAATTCCTCAGAGAAGAAGTTGAAACCTCATTTGATGTCTCTGTGTATATGAAAAATAAAATATTATCTCATTTTTCAGAAAGGATAATATAATTATTAATCAAAAATTCTTTTAAATCAATATTTCAGATGCAAGAATCATTTTTATTATTTATTTATTATCAAATTGGTATAGCTGCTCAGCTCACTAAAAGCAAGTCTCGGCAATGTAAAATAATAGGATAATACAGCACATATGCCCTGGACAAAAAGAGGATAAAAATGGCCACCATAACCATCTAAGTATGCCCCCGTTTCCTGGCAAATCCTAGCTGGATTTAAAATTTAATATTTGGAACAAAAACAAACGAAATACAAATACAAAATACAGTAAAGTTTACATCCTAGAATAGTTTTTCAAGTCTTTTGCCAATTTGGTATAAAGAAAAAAATTATAAGCATAACTGAGAATTATTCTTTGTTAGCTCCCCTCAGAAGAGTCTGTTTGGTGTATGGTTAAGGCACCATGAGGCTCTGAGTTCTAGTCCTTATGTACAAAGCTATCTGGGTGACCACAGGCCAGTCACTTTCTCTCAGCCCTTGGACCGAGGGAAGATTTTTCACTTCTGAATAATCTTGCCAAGAAAACTGCAGCGATTTGTCCAGGCAGTTTCTGAGAACTGGAAACAATTGAAAGGAAAGGAAACAAAACTTTCCCTAAACCTAATATTTTCTAGTTATTGCAAACCTACAACACCTTAGAAGTGTGTTATTGTAAAAGGCTTTTCTTGCCTCACTGTCATTCTGTTTGCAAGGCAGTTGGGGCTTTGCCAATTTGCGTATTACTTTAAAAAATATTGTTTCTGTATTCTTTCTTTTTATAAATTACTACATGGGGAATTGATTGCCTCTATAAAAATGAATAGTTAGAACACTTCTCAAAAAACATTTAATGCCACACATGTTTCAATGAATCAGCTATAATTTCACCCAAGTTATTTATTTGATTTATATAGCTGCACAACAAGCGTCTCTAAGTGACTACATCATAAAACTGTGTTGTATGTGTTTGAATTCAACCAATCCTGCCTAACAAGATGAGATCAATTTTTAATTGTGAAATTCAATCAGTGTAAGAAAAAAGTTTCTGCAACCTCTGGGACTGTATTGAAGGTGAGAGGGGAAAAGGTCATGTTTCCTTAATTGTATTCAGCTGTGTTATTAGTTATACACTAGCTATACATGTATATAAAGAAACACTTTAGTTATAGCAGACAAATTGATTCCAACCGAAGCAACTAATTAGGGACCTGCAGGATGTAGGATAAAATAACATACAAATTGTCAAATAATGCTTTCTGTAATGTCCATTTGCTTTTCTTAATTTGCTATGGACTTGTAAAACAGGAAGCTGAAGCCTTGAAGTAGGGAAGAGTGTGGGAAACATTGAATTGCTATTACAGTACATATTTCCAAGCAGCAGGAAGTTAGTACTGTCAGACTAATAAGGATTTTATTCTCTTACATGTAAACAATCTCTACCACTACCTCTATGGCAAAAGGTCAAGCATCCATCTATATAATATTTTTACCAATTTAATCTGAAAAAAAGACTTAATGGAAATCAATCACTCCATATTTTAAACTTTAAAAGTACAGCAGTCTTCTACTTATAAATCCTATCTATGCAGCTGAATTTGCACATAATATAATAGGCAGGTCTAATACACTTGCAAAAGTATCAGCAGCATACATGTGTTATTATATAAAAGAATGCATATGTAAACATCCCACACAGTAAGTGAGATAAATCAGTAATACCTTTAAATCTGGGAGGAATCAAACTTGGTTGATTACCATTACTGCTTATTCAAAGGCATGATTCTGAATCAATTATTGGATAGATCTATTTTACACATATCATCTTTTCTGGCTCTTATAGACTGTAACTGTGTAGAGTTTATAAGTACACATATACATTTGTGTGTGTGTGTTTAAGTGAGTATATATAAAAATTAATTTATTATAATTTCAACATACCGTGTTTTCCCCAAAATAAGACCCTGTGTTATTTTATTTTATTTTTGCCACCAAAAAAGGCACCAGGTCTTTTTTTTGGGGGGGGGGGGGAGATAATGTCATCCACTGACTCACATCATTTGCGTGCATCACCCCTGGCCTCTTTTTTGCTATCAGAGGCCTTCAGGAACTTCTTCATCTGGCAAGGCCAGCAAGGCTTTCCTGAAGGCCTCTTTAGCCAATAACAGAGCTCCAGATTGATCCTGAGCTCTGTTATTGGCTACAGAGGCCTTAAGGAAAGCCTTGAGAGCTGCAGCAAAAGAAATGGGCCGAGGTGTGTGAGGCTTGGCTGCAACTATCCGAAGGTAAGTAGTTGGGCAGCTCCACCCCACATTCCCACCCTAGTTTAATTTTTACCTGTGTACTCTCAAGTGGGTGGGGGTCTTAATTAGGGTCTATTTTGGGATTAGGGCTTATATTGGGCACATGTATAAAAATCAAGCTAGGGTTAACTTTCTGAGTAGGTTGTATTTTCAGGGAAGCACGGTATTAAGACATATCGTTTATAGCAGGTCATTTAAATGCCTGGAAAATACATCAATACAAATTTGTCAAGAGGCCACAATGCTTCAATATATACAATTGAAAATATCTTCTAATTTACTCAGTATTTTCAAATGTCAATAATTATTTTTAAGGAAAAATGGTAAGCCATTATCTAAAGCAGAAAAGCACTGGTTTACAAAACTGTATCAACTCAAGAGATCAGTTAGTATTTTAACCATAGTGATGATTAATTATGGGGAATTATTTTGTTCCATATCCTTTAATTCATATATGACATAACTGTTACAGTGTCTACTCTTTATAACATATATCTTACAAGATTTGGACCATCCTGACCCTGCTGGCCTTCCATAAGGCCATGAAGAACTGGCTTTTATCGTTGGAAGGGTCTAGGATGAGCCTGTCTATAATAGTGGAATCCTGAATGATTGTAGTTTGGGATTGATTATATTTGCCTTCTGTTAGTGTTTGCTAACATGTCTTTTTTGCTTATAATCCTATGCTAGTAGCCAAGAGTTGTAATTTGAGATTTGAATGGCCATATAAATTATTTTTTCTTAATTTACATGGGCAAATTACAATTATGAGTAAAAAAAAAATTTAAAAAAAAAGATTTGGATGTTGTACAAGTGACACTATAATCAAATTTATTTCAGCAAGTACCTTCTCCTCATGATCCGGACCATGATTTTATAGGATTTCAGTTGTGGGGGAAATTGTAACCAATTGAGTTATAATTTCCTTTTAAACCACTGTTATTCAAATATTATGATCTTTGGGAGTTGAAACCCACACATCTTAAAGTAGCAATCCAGTAATGATGTGCTGAGATAACTTTTTATGTCCCATTCCCTGTTCACGCTTCAGTTCTGGAACAATGCATACAATTTTTACAATTACAACCATTGCCATGTTCTCTTTTCCACATTTGCCGGCTGAGAAAATTTAAGGAAATAATTTTCACCAAAACTGCCATTCAGCTGTCAGCTTTATATTACTTTGTCAGCTTTTACTATCTGGAAAAGCAAAAGTGATAGCTTGAATAAAGGTACTAATAATAAGAAAGAAATTAAGGGTGTGAACATGGCAATGTGAAATGCATATTTAGTAGTTATACCATGAGGCTGAGCTAGGATATCTGAGAAAAAAAATATTTCCAGCCTTCTATAATTAACAATCCAAATTTAAACATTTGTTCTGGTTTTCTAAATTCACTCATTTATTATTTTCATTTTCAATTAAGCAATAGAACACAATATTTCTCACTAACATGCATAGGATGGCCACAGGATTATGTGTTTAAAATTTCTAGTGTCTTACACTTACACACACATATACACACATCCATCCATCCATCCATCCATCCATCCATCCATCCATCCATCCATCCATCTATCTATCTATCTATCTATATATCTATCTATCTATCTATCTAATATCAGAACAAAGACTTCAAATCTGTTTTAAAATTACTGAGGCGCAAGATAAAACCACGAAAGTTCACCCGGCCATGTATATTTTACTGCAAACATGTCATTTTAGACATCTTTCAAAACTGTATGTGAATATGAAAATCAATCCTACTGAAGTATTCTTGAAACTTCTTATTGACATATTCATGCAATGTAAAATCAATCACAAACTAAAGGAGCATTTTTGGTGGAATGGAATAGGAAACATTCCCACGAAAAAACTCCTTCGCCTTCATGGTTTAATTTGTATAAAACATTCAGTGCAATCTCTTCCTTTTTTTTTTCTTTTGATAAAAATTTGAATATCCACCCATTCATGGTCTTTTGTTTGTTCTACAGAAAATAGTAGTTATTACTAGAAAATGTCCCCGTCAATAATATACAAAACAAGTCTTTCTAAAAGATAACAAATATAAAACAATATATATTTTATATAGATATAACCTATAGAAGGCTTGAAATGGAATACTACTTATATGTTAACATTGTATTTCATATTTCAAGTTCAGCATTATCCATTTGTATGGGGCATTTTCCATTATGCTCCCAGTTCTAATATGTATAGATTATTTCTTTTCTTATATGCAGATGGTGCATAATATGCATATGTTCTGTGTCTATGGATTTGGTTTGGAAAGAGATATAGTAAAGGATATGCCAATACTGAAATCCTACATGCACTTTTGATTGCAATCTGATTGGGATTATGTGCTACAGGAAGATTTTCATTGGATCAATATGCTTGTTCCACAGTTGGAATATTAAGCCTTTCATGACTGTATTACTCAGATAACTTTTCTTTTTTTCTTTCTCTATCCTCAAGTACAGGATAGAGATAATAAAAGCAGAAACTACAATTGCTTTTGCTCTTTAAAGTAATGTAAAATTCAATTATAATACCATATAATAAAAATTGAGAAACAATTTCTAAAATGAATTGCAAAATACAACACATAAATGCCTAATGTATGATATATACTAAAGTTGACAACAATAATACAATCACAAAAATGTAACCAGGTTTTGTTTCAATAAGCAATGTTTTAATGTAAAGTTCAATAAAATAAAATCCTGATAGTATTGAACCACATCAGAGAAAAGACTATGGAATTATTATTGTGAAAGTTGGTAAAACTAAATGACTGAGTTAAGGAATGTTTTTCCAAAGAATTAAAAAAAATAAACATTTTTGTATATGTCATTTCCCCCCTCAAAAATAGTTATACTGTTCAGGAAGTTTTAAAACTTGACTAATGAAGAAGATACCGTGAAGTCCATGTGTTGGAATAAAATAAACTGTTAACTTGTTAACTAGATTGCACCATGCTTAAATAGCTGTGCATAAATGATGCAAAAAGCTTTGCTCATTTTATATTCTGTGCAGGTATGGCATTAAAACTGTAGATTAATTAATTATTAACCTTGTAGTTTACCATATCAAAGTTTATCAAACTTAACTTTCTTTAACATTTACTACTGTATCAGATTCAGCAATATTTTGACAGCCTAAAATTACACTATTGTGACCTTGACATTAGTATTCAACAGCATTGATGGAAGAATGACAGCTTCTCCATCGTAGTGGGTGATTTTGCAAGCTTTTACCTTCATGACTATGGAGTTTCTGTCAAACGGGCTTCCAGCTGAATGATCGCATTCTTTTGAATTATGAAGTGGCTGCAAACTGTGCTAATTGGGTCCATACTGATGTCACTCATAAAGATTAAAGAGTCTTAATAGTCTTAAAAGTTATATATGTCTAATTTTGAGACAATATCTGTAGCTTTCAGTCCAATTAAATATAACCAATTAAGTTTAAATCTATTCTCAAAGCTTAAAATTTCTATTTTTTGCATTAGGAAAAAACAAAAGATAAATAATATGCATATATCTCTTTCCCTCTAAGATAGTGTGGAGATCCAGGTTTGCACTTTTCCATTAGATTAGCCATTCACTCTCAGTCTGGACTGGGAAATTAAAAAAACATCTATTTTCCAACTTGTACTGGACCAGATTGGTAGATAAAAGTAAATAGCCATTAATTATGAGGCCATCATCATTCATTAGAGTGATTTGGACTAGTAAATATGTGATAGACAACAAAGAAGTGTTTATTTAGAGTTAGCAGCAAAATGTTTATAGAATGTAATGAAGATTCTCTACTACAATAATACAATACATATAAGTGTATTCATTTTAGAATAAGGAATTTCAATTTTCTACAGTTATCCATATCTTCTCTCTTATAGTCTGAACTAAACTAAGGTTGTATAAAATTAACATATTGACTATATTGTGCTCTGAACTGATAGATGACTTTGCTCAGCAGTTTCAATAGATGTTAAAAATCAAGAGAGAGAGAGAACTGACCTGCAAGCACTGTAAAAATCAGAGACTATAAGGTTAACATTCTTTCTTCTATTTTAGTACTACTAATCAGAACTGACAGTGAAGGAAGGAGTGAAACAGTGCTTCCAATTCCCAATCCTCATGGATGATCCAGTAAAATTCTATGGTTTGTGGCATCAAAGCTGCTGAGGGTACACTATTTATCCAAGTCATACACATTCCAACATCAAGTTAATCAAGGACAGTGATCTATGTTTCTCTTCCTGTCAGACCTTTAGAGTAGATCAGGAGAGAAGTGAAAATCATTCAGGCATATACTATTTTTATTATCAATATTTATTTTTATTCTAACTAACAAATAACAGAATCTTACAAGTCTGAATGTGCCTTTCTGTCCTCCCCCTTATCTTTTTGAGAACTAAGGAGAGTCTTGTCTGAGATGTTTTCTCGATTTATAGTTCTGCCCCAGAATCAGCTTTCTTTTATCTGACATTGTTTTGGTATCATTTCTTACTCCTGTCCCTCAAGGCCGTCACCTTTTCCAACTACAGTCAGATATCTTGCCTCAGTAAAAGAAATCAAGGTAATATACAGTATTTCATCAGCAGTGTTGAAAAGTTGTTACCTCATCACTTTATCTAAAAAAGGAAAGATGGAAGTATGGAGATAGTTATCCAAATTCCCTAGATACAGATATGGTCTTTTTAGAAAAAGACATATCATAGCCTCCTTCAAGAAATATGGCGAAGACACAATTTCCTAAAAAATGTTTCTTTAAGGCCAGCATCAGCAAATACAATCTAAATCCATCATCTTCTTCTCTTTCCTTCTGCAATCAGCTAGACTGTTGTTGCCCTCACTTATAAAGCTCCAATAAAAGGAAATAATTTGTAATATACCATAAACCACTAACAATTTATGAAATGCTGTAAAAAAAAATCTGAAAATCTCCTACATCATAACCACAATGTGTATGTGTATTATGTTTGTTACTGCTTTCTAGATTTGTAAGCTCAGAATAAACTGTGTTAGGGAAGGATGCTAAGAACAACAAAAAGGAAAAAATAGACAGGTTTAAAATAAAAGGAAAAATGTGGCGGGCAGAGAAAAGAGCTCAAGTGGGGTGAATAGAAAAGGAATTCTTACTTTATCATTCTTCCACATTCTTCTATGTTTGGAGTCCTGTCCCTGATTTTATTTATTTGTCATCCACCATTTAAGCATTATCTAAGAGCAGCCTGTTCATATCTAAGCATAGCCTTCATATCTAAGGACAGTCTTTAACTCAGATATTCTTATTTTATATTTATTTATTAAATGTGTGTGTCTGTGTGTGTATACATACATACATACATACATACTTACATGTATATGTATATGTATATGTATATGTTCAATAAATCATAGTGTGGCTGTGTGTGTGATTGTGTTGTCCATTGTGATACTTTACAATTGGGCCAGAGGTCAACTAGTATGACAGTTGAGCTTGAGTCATGGCATGCAGGTTTTTAAATTTAATAACTAACATCTTAATTTGCACCCGAAAGCAAGCAGTGCAGTGCAGCTTGCAAAACAGCAATGTAACATGGACCACTCTAGGGTGCCAAAGACTGCCTGCACTGCGACACTCTTCACCAGTTGAAGCTTCTGAATGCTCTCCAAGGAGAGCCCCATGTAGAGCACATTGCAGTAGTCCTAGCATAGGATGATCAGAAAAACTGAATACAGGGAATTCTTAACTGGATACTGTCTATGATCTGCAAACATAGTGCAATTTTCTTTCATTTTTGTATATACATGAAGACTTCCACATCAATTGGAATTTTTTATTGTCAAAAATTGACCAAATGAAGGCTCCCAAATGCAGTTTTCACATCACACTGTAATTCAGAGAATTGATATTAATCTGTGCCAGATAACAGTCTTTGCCAAATAAGAAAGGATTCATTTAAATATCTGGGATTGAAGTAAACAGGTAGCAATAAAGACATATTTCAAGGTAATTATAGTTATGGAGAGAAATAATAAAAATATCTTAAAAGGTTGAAAAATTAAAACTCTCCTTGTTAGACTTATCAAAATGAACATTATCTGTCTATCTATCATCTATCTACCATCTTTCTTTCCAAATAGCATCAATTTTAATCCCAGATGGAATATTGAAAAATTGACGAAGTAAATAGATTGTATGGTATGGACTAGAAAAACTATGTGTAAATTTCAAAATTTTGCAAGATTCACAGAACAGACCTAGACTTTTCCAAATTTCAAATTATATCACTGTGCAGAGTGACTTGAATTATAGAAAGCATAAAATCCCCAAACAGCAGGATGTCAGAAATAGAAAGAGCTGTTCTAGCCAATAAACTTCATAGGAAGTTTATTTTTTAAAAAGAAGACGACAAAATCTGAAATGTTTGCTCTAGATTCTAGGTAGTAAGAATTTTACTTTGGTAGAAACCTCCAATTCAATAAAATAAAGATTTCCCCAGATTTATCTTTCATTAATCAAAAAATGTGAAAAGCAGTCTTTTTGGTTTTATATCTGTTTAACACGTTAAGTTATATAACTCTTCTTTACTTCAATAAATAATGCTGCAGAATCTCTGATCAGATTATTAAGTTGAAATTCTTCTTTATTACAATAAAACTAAAGTGAAATAGATGTTATCACGTGGGTTTTCCCATGTTCCTGAAATATATGTCAGTAATTGTATCTTCCTTGCTTAAATACAAAATTAAGCACCCATATTGCATAAAAATAATTTTGAATACAAAAGGAAAATAAATCTCAAATCTTAGTTCGATTAGTGAAACTAGACCTTTAAATTATATCAATATATTTAAAGATTTGGTAGATTTAGGTCAAGGTGTAATAAACCATGTATTGGAAGACAGACAATATCAGTTTATCTGGGATAAGTTCAGAAATGATAGGTTTTCCACCTTGACATCAGAAAAAGAGAGAGCTGTCACTTTTGCAGTGAACTGAATGACAAAAAATGAAGCAACTTTTGCTTAGTAGACTAGTTTCTTCCTACTTGTGCAGTATGTCTGTAATATTCATGCTTAAGCTGCTTAGGTAGCATGTTTTGTAATTGCAAAGTCTGTGAAGCTTGTTACTGCTACCAACTTTATTACTTTACCAGTATTATTACTGACCTGTTCATGAATGTTTCTGTCCAAATGATGCAGTTTCTGTTTCAAAAAGTTGTGGTCAATTAGGTTACATACTTTCTCTTCGTTTATGTGGATTATTATTATATAAACATTATATGTAATACTGTTGTATGTATGTATATTCATGTTCAAACTTTCCATGCATTTTATTTATATCTTTTACTCTGCTGGATTTATATTGTTGTTCTTTCTATTAATAGATTCTGAGGGCTAGAAAACAATTTTATTAAAATTAAAAACATACAGTTTCATTTGTAGATATTTTTTGCCCCTGAAAGTTAACCACAGAAATCTGAAACTGTGGTGGACTACATACTGTTCTTTATGTGATTCATTCAGTATTGCATCAAATGTTAAGATAAGGCAAGCAAATATATTTAATTCTTCAGAAATGCATATATTTAGTTGATTAAATATATCCAAATTATTCCAGTGATGTTTGTTAAAATTAACTGAGCAAGGTAACTTTTATACTTATATAGGTTTCTGCCTGCAAAATTTTAAAAATATTTCTTTTTTATCTCCTGCTAGATAGGATATGATATTGTAGTGTTGCCACAAATAATTTTGCACTGTGGGTAGCTTATAGTTGAAATGAATAGCAGTATATACTGTATTTTTCACAATGTAAAGAGAAACAAAGACTTATATTATCACAACTAATGTTTGTCACCCAGACACAGGAAGCAGACCAAGTTGGAGTCACAAGGTTTAAAGGTTGAAGTATCTTCCTTTAAAATGAAGGACCATTTACTGATCAACTGATTACTTTGGGCTTTTAATCATATTTTACACACTGTCAAGTGGTGCCTTAGCACCATCTTGGGGTATTAAGAGATGAGAAAATACTTATATAATTTAGAGTAATGTCTGAATCTCATTGATTTTTACATCTGTTAAATAGTGAGCTGCTGGAACATATTCATAAAATTACTATTTGAAAGTGAGTGTTAACTAAAAGTTTTTTTTCATTTGATGTTCACTCCCATTGATGTAAACAATATATACTTATATGAGGGATTTAGAGATAGACATGCTAGCCTTAGTTTTTTGCAATTTTCAGAATACTCATCTCTTCAAATTAGATTGATAGTTGTTTGAAAACCTATATTGATTGTTGATAGTTATTGATAGTTTGATAGTTATGTTTGAAAATATATATCCCATCCAGTGCCAAATGATTATTTGTCATTAATTGTGTGCATAAGTAATTTCACCTGATAGCTACTTTCCCTGAGACTGTACAGTCAATCCTGGGGTAGACGGAGGGCTAATTAAACATAAATAATATATTTATATTTAACCATAAAGATCACATGGAATGGCATTTATATAGCTTCCCATACACCTTTTTTGTATAAAGTAGGTAGACATAGTCTTGGCAGAAAACTTTTTGTCTTTTAAGGCCATTGAAAATTCTTCTCTACTTGCTTGCTTTGTTTTCTCCTCTCCCCTCCCCTCCTTTCCTCCTCTCTGGGTCAAACTGAGATGCAGAACACAAGCCTCATTGTGGGCATGCTAGTTGGATTCAGTTATGGATATTTGGTGCAGTGCACAGCAAGGTGTGAGTTTGCAGTTGCTGCAAGTTGCAGTGGAGGCTGATGGGAGATCTTGGTGCCTGCCCCCCCCTCTAATTTATTAGTGTGTCTTGGCTGCCTGCTTGATTGGGACTGCCAGGCTGAGTTCAATTTCTCACTGTAGATCCCTTTAAGGAAGTGTTTTTAAAGGAAATAAAGTTTTGACTTCCTGTGGGAGGAGCCTGTCGCCGAGGAGCTCAACCGAGCCCCTCTTAGAGTTCTGGTCTGTATATCTAATTAAGATCAATAGATATCATCCCTTTCTGGCAGAAAGGGACAGGCAGAAGCTCAGGTGTTAGGTTTTATTCGTAGTTTACAGCCCTTTTTTCTTTTTTTTGGGCTGTGAACGAAGAAGAGATCTAGCGTAACTGAGCTCTTATCTCCAGCCAGTTCTTCGCAGCTGCCTTTTTGCAGCCCTAGACAGCCGACTCCCGCACTCAGGACAATGATAAATTGTTTTTAAGATAATACGAGCGGGTCTTACTCCTGTGATGTTTTTTATATAACTATCTAAACACCAGCCTTGTTTTTCCTTTAAACTTCTCTGCGCAATTGGGATACAAAATGGCGTTTTTACTGTGTTGGTGATTGATGACGTAATTAACTGGCTTTATTTCCCCGGAGACTGCTACTCATTAACAAGCAAAATCTACAAATAATTTATTGAGAACTGACCAGCTGAAGACACTGTTTATCTGTTTATTCTCAGATTTTATCTATAATGCCTCCCAGGTCTAAACAGGCAAAAAAATCCTCCCCGATTGTGCTCAAAGAATTTGTTAGTAAATCGTTGCCTTTGTCTCCTACGCCACCTACTGGAGATTCTTTGACACAGGAGCTTTTCTTTCAAATAATTAATGACTTTAAAAAAGAAATCAAAGAATTTGTGCTGGATTTATGCGATAAAATACAGATCAAAATTGCCCAAATAAATGCGGATATGTTTGAACCCATGTCTACTTTGACAGATTATATTGAAGAAATGGAGACTAAATTGGAAACTTTGGAGGGGGCTAATTTTAAATTGACTTCTAATATTCAAGCCTTACAACAAGAGATTATTGACACTCAAACACAAATTACAATGATAAATTATAACAGAAAGGCGTCTGCAATAAGAGTCAGAGGACTGCCTGAAAAGAAAGGAGAAAACCTGAAACAGACTTTTGTAGAAGCTTTCACCCAAGAGGTGGGAGGTCCGGGACTCAATTTTGATTGGAATATTCGAAAAATCTATCGCCAAAATTCGCATACAGCAGTGCAACGACAGCTTCCAAGAGACATAATTATATACTTTTTCACAAAAGAATCCAGAGATGCGATCTCACAAAAGTTTTACAATAGCAGGCTCCGAATCGACGGCCATGATTTGTTTGTTTTTAAAGAAATTCCGCTCCGGATGCTGCAAGCAAGGAAAGGCTATACTTTTTTAACCCAAGAACTCAGAAATCGTCAAATAAAGTATAGGTGGGAGGCTCCAGTTGGAATCACAGTTACATTTGAAAATCAAAGATTTCGTATCAATTCTGTTTCGGAAGCCTGGGATTTTTATTATAAAACTCTGAAGGTGGGGCTTCCTGACTCATCCGGAAACGCGGAAGGACAAGGCGAAGGAAAGACAAGCAGCAAGTTACTTGGTTACAAGAAGGAGGGAGTTGTTCTCCCCCTATTGGAGAGACAGAAGAGCGGAAACTGAGGATTCAGTCATATTTTCAAAGCAGTGGAACATGTGGTTACAAGGGAGAGGGTAGCCTTCTCTTTCCGAAGGGCAGAAGAGTAAAGAATATAGACCCAGCGATGTTTTTAAAATACTTTCTAAGCTTTTGGACTGATTATTTCTGTTTGGTAAATGGTAAAGCTGTGCACTGATGAGGAATCGCTTATTGCTTATTCCAGACAGACATTATACGGGACTTTTATAAGATTTACTTTAATCTTAATCCAAACTGCGCATGAATTGTGGCTTGGGAGGAATGGAGGGGGGAAGAGTGTGGCAGAAAGGGTGGAACGGGATATTGATGAAGGGATCTTGGGATTGAATGAACTGGTATGGATTTTGGGTGCACATTTTACGGATTTACATGCTTGAAGTATAACATAAAAAGCTCAGGATTTTAAAGTGAAGAGCGAGATCCTAATCTTATGCAATTTCGGCCTGGGTGGAATGGAGACGTGAAATGAAGGGTAGGAAGATGAGTAGCGAAAGTATGACTAGATTGCTCTGTATTTGAAGATAAATTGATTTTCGTATAAACTCATATTTGAATATAAGGTTAAGAAAGGTTTTTTTGGAGAATCTACAGGAAGATGGGGGTAAATATCAAAGAAGTAAGGGACGAGGACAAAATAAAAATGGAATGATTCACACTGATTAAATTTTAAGAATGATGGGAGGCTGAGCATAATGCAAAAGATTTTTTAAAAAAATTTTTTTTTAATTTATTTACTTTTTTGGGTTTTTTTTTTCTTTTTTCTTTTTTTTCTTTTTTGGAGTGTTCTTTTTATTTTATTTTTATCATTATTGTTAATAAGATATTTTGAAGGTGAAGAGTATTGAACTGTGCCGGGTGTGGGACCTGGGAAGTCGAAGGGGGTTAGGGAGGGGGGTTCATTGGGGGTGGGTGGGTGGGTGAAGATTTCAATATATAGAATAAGAAGAATACACTTGTATACTGTTGATTCTTATATTTTCTTTTTATTTTTCTCGTTTCTTTTTTCTTTTTTCCTTTCTTTTTTTTTCATTTTAGTGTAATCGAATAGATCAAGGAAGAGAGAAACGCACCATAGTGAGAAATAGAGGGAAGGAAGAGGGAGAAGTAAGGAGGGAGGAAGAGGGGAATGTAAGGAGGATGAGAGGGGTAGGAGGTGAGAAAGGAAAATAGGAGGGGAAAGGGAAGTAGGAGGGGTGATTGTTGGAGGGAGAAAGGAAAGTTGGAGGGGAGAAGAAGGGGTGTATGAGTTGTGTTTAGGTTGGGGGGTGTTTTTTTTCTTCTTCTTACTATTATATTATTATTATTGCAAATATCCAGTATATAAGTGAATGTACTAAATTGAAAATGAAAATGAATAAAATAAATTTGAGAATATCAAAGGAAATAAAGTTTCACGTTCATACCACTAAGCTACGGAAAATCTAAAACCTGTTGAGCCAAGAGGCTTTCTATTACAGAAAGGAATTCCTCTCCAGGAGTCAAAATATAATGTATGGTTTCAGTCATGGTTTTGCAATGCTATTTATATAGTTTCCCCCCATTTTCTTGTATAAAATGGGTAGGTACAAAACATTTTATCTTTTAAGGCAATTGAAAATTATTCTCTACTTGCCTTCCCTTGCTTTCTCCTCTCCACTCTTCTACTCTCCTTTCCTCTTCCCTCCACTTCTGGAAGCAGCATGCAACAATTTTGTTGTACAGGAACAGGTAAAATGGCCTGGAGATTGCTTGTGACATCATACCAAAGGGAGACTCTACTATATTTTTATTTGAGAAAGTATCCCTGATTATGGTTCTGGCAACAGTTCTTCATTATCACTATATTTACCTTCCATCAACAAAATGTAATGTACCTGAGAAACAGTCAGGGACTTCTCTATAATTATTTTTCCAAACCTATATTTTCTTTGAGATCTTTCCTTGATACTAACCACAGGAAAACTAAAAGTGACAACCAGCAAATGCAGTAGTAAATAATGGGGGTGGGGAGGAAGGTGATTAGCAAGAAATAAACATGGCTGATTTGAAATATTTTAGCCACAAATTAATTTCACTTTGCTTTTAGTTTAATTGCATTAGATAAGACTAGTATTATCCTATTAAATAAAATCATAAATATAGTGTTAGGTGAGCACAGCAAGATATTTGGGACACTGTTGCTTACTAACATCCTAAACTATTCTTAAAACAATGTTTTTATTCTAAAATTAATAAGTTGTGGAATGCAGCATGTTTCTGACTTTCTTCTCTGTATATGCGTGTTTAAAATTTAATATAGTTCAAATTACCTGTTTCATTCTGCTCTAGAGGGCCCTCATACACAAAAGTGTGTTGCAGTGCAAGATGAGTAGTGATTAACACTAAGTGGAACTCTTTAATTCAGCTACACTTTAGAATAATTGAACATGAATAAAATGTAAGATTAAAATGAACTTATTTTGGAAGCATACAGAAAAATCACATTAAGGGCACATTAACTTCATCCCTACTATTTTATTACAATTAATACAAAAATATATAATATTGATTAGTTATTTTTAATTGTATTATTATTTCTAGTAATGCTACTTAAGAAATAAAAATAGGAACTGGAAATATATATATTTGGAACATTTCTTTTAATTTTTATATACCCAGCAATTATAAGATCTGCATCAGAAACTTTTGTTACAGTTTTCTCGCCTATTGAAATAAGATGTGTGGCCAATAAGACAGAGATTTATGGATTTGGTGCTCTGAAATTCTGCAATTCCTGATAAAGAGGTAAAGCTCCAGTTACAGAAATTTTTGCTGAGCATGAGGTTTTTTTGCCTTCTATTTCTTGTTCTTAATCTTTCATAAAATTGATCTAGTTTCCATGAATCCTTAAGGTCTCATGAAACATTATTTATAAAACCCTGTGGTAGATAATTCTAAAACATAATTTATTCTTCCTAGATTCTGCCTGATCCTATTGCGGCTCAAAACAGTAACATAGCATGGCCATGTGTGGTCGGAGTAACTCCACAAATGTGATGGCTCTCCCAGATGCAAGTTCAAACTTCAGGGAGAGGGAAGACACCACTCCGGGAACTTTGGAGAGGGGTGAAGAGAAGTTGCTGAGGGCTCCAAGCCTGGAGTGGAGAGGCCAGGCTCAGTGGAAAGGTTGGAGGGGTAACCAGACAAATGGCCAGCTGTCAGAGGAATAGGTGAAGCACAACTTTAGCTGGAGAGAACAGAAGTCCCACAGGAAAGCAGAGGAAGAAAGCACACAGCTGCAGTTGCCCAGGAGGAACGAGGAAGAATTGCCTCCTGCACTTGATCTGTGAACGAGGCAGGACAACAGAAGTCAGCAAGTCTGCTCAGGAGGTGGCAGTTTCACCCATCCTGATAAGCTGCACTTGTCCATGGCTCTTTTGTCCAGCAAATGGAGCAAAGCATCACTGGAACAACTCATCAGTTTCTTGCTGTGCATTTGTTCAGCCATTGTGATTCTTGTGTGGACTTAAATCTTGACTCTGCTACAGAACTTGGACATTGCTTTTCAAACTTTGGGCATGCTTCTTGGACCTTGAACTTGAATTTTGGTTTTGGTGATTTGTGCTTGGACCATGGATTACTCTTTGGACTCTGAACCTGATGAGGGGACTTTATGGAGTTCCTCTGTGTTTCCAGATGAAAGAAATTGGACTCATTGAATTTTGTGCTAGTTCCTGTGAGTTCTGAATCATGGGGTATACTATTAAGAGTTGACAAAGCTCCCATAAAGACTTCAACCCTTTGGGTGTGTGCCTGGAGCAGGACAGGACAACAAATGATTATTTCAAATCATGTCAGGTTTTATGTATAAAAAAGAAAGTATCCTAATTTCATGAGAATACGAAAGTGAAAGGCCACAACACATTTCTAATATAAATGTTTTATTAAGGATGATTATAAATTTGATTTTTACATGAAGATTTAACACAGCTGCAAGACAAAGCTAAGTATATAAAACATAATCCAGAAGGTTCAAGACTGGAATAAAAAAAATAACATTATTTTCAACCTCCCAAAAATAAGATTTCGTAATTTGCTCCCTGAATTAGCATTCCTAAAAATTAACTATTTTAAAAATACTTTTTTAAAAACTTTAAATTGCTTTAAGATTATAAGATGTTTTTAAGAATAAATTTATTTAAATAGCCTTTGAATATTTTGAAATTTTATAATTAATTCCACTATTGTGTATTCTATTTTAAATATTGTTTCTTTCCTTGAAATCCTTGGCTTAATCTAAATAAATAAGAAAGAAGCTTCCAAATAAATGAAGACACATCCTATTGCAGTTGCAAATACCAAACTTTAATTGCTATAATATACTGTTTCCCAATTTGTTATTCTAAGCTATCTCCAAGGATACCTTCCACAGAGCAAGTATTGCATCAGTCTAGGGATAGGAAACGTGGAAGTATTGGGCTGGAAGTGTTCTAAAAAAACAATTGTGAAATTGTAATAAAAAAGTTCTAGGATGCACCAGGATGGCTTAAATAAAACTATTCAGGAAATAATAACTGCATTGATGATGTAGTAGCAATAATTCATGTAGGAATATTTCATTTAAAATGGAGTGGAGTGTGAAATTGGCATAGAAAAACATTATTTAGCTAATAAAATCTGCTAGAATAACACATCTTTGTAACCACTACTATATACCTATAGTACCCACAGTCAAATACTAAGTAAATGGAAGACTCTCTTATATCTTGTCAATAGGCTTTCTAAACCTACAATTCTACTATTTAATATTCCAATACTACTATTCCAATAGAATATTCCAGATACTATTTAAATTGAAAATGTCTTCCCAATGTTATTTTTTTATTTTAAAAAAAGTGGTTCTATGTTTTCCTGGAAATTATTAGGAAAAAATCAAAATAAAAAATGTCTACAAATGTGTGCCCATAGCAAACAAAACATCTTTTAAAGTTATGGCATAAACTTCACCAACTATGTACTTTTGCATGTTATCATGATACACACACAAAACAAGGGATGGAGTTGATGTCAGATATTGTAAATTATTCTGTTATTTTTCTCCCTTCTCCTTGGACTGATATACTAATATTACCACACCCTTAAAAAAAGGAATGGCACAATTATATCTAAAAGACTAGATACACTGATAAAATCATCACACATTAAAAGGATATTGCAGAAATAGCAATGGTATAAATACCTCTGATTATATTAGTTGCAAACAGAAGCAAGCAAAATTATTAACAGAACATAAATATATTCCTTTAAGGAAAGATTAAAAATGTTAAACTTTAAGTTGGGGGGGGGGAGATGACTAAGGAGATAACACCATAAACTTACATAAAAGTATGCACATTGTGAAGAAACTATTTTCTTCCCTATTTCAATTTTCAGAATATGATGTGATTTCATAAAGTTGATTGATAGGAATTCAAAAGAAAAACCAGAAAGTACCTCTGCATGGTTATAATGTCTGAATATAAACTTTACTATGATGTTCCTTGCTTGGACAACATTAAAATGGGATTCTACAATTTAATAGAGAAAAAGTTTATCAGTGATGATATGTTCAAGCAGAATCAATATATTTGTTAATAAGAATTGGATCGTATGAATGCCTCAATAATCTTGCTTCCAGCTATCTGCAATTATTTAATTGGCCACTGTACGAGCAGAATGTTAGATTAAATAAGCCGTAACCATAGGATTCTTATTCAAATTATAAATTTAAATGGCATTTTATTCCTTCTGCATGGAAATAAATTAGTGGCAGGTTTAGGAAAAATGCCAAGAATTTTGTTATTAATTGATTCAAAAAATGTATGCATTTTCTGTAGACAGTTTATATGGCTTACGCGTGCTGAATGAACATGTAGAAACTTAAAGATTTAATAATTCCAGTATTGATCTTTAAATATACATATATATATATATATATATATATATATATATATATATATATATATATATATATATATATATATATATATATAATATGTAGGTGAACAAATATTAATATTTCATTTACATGCTTGTACCACATTATTGGTGATAGATATACAGAAATACTTGAAAATGCAACCCCTTTACATGGTTACTTCATGAGACTACACATTTATTTATAATATGTTTGCTTGGGAAAGGCTAAAAATATCACGACTATTGCAGAATAGCTAATGATGGAAATTCACAGCTTCTTTCTGTGAGAGTTTTCATCATCTGACATATCTAGGTCAAGAGCACTGAGAGCTAAAGTTCAAATACAGGTCAACTCTAGTAAATCTTGGAAACTGACATAACCTATTCTATCGCTTTTAATTTCTTTTGGCATATAGGAGTGTATTGTGTGTGGTATTATCAGCCTTTTCACTATGTTCACTTTCAGGTATTGTTAGTTTTGTCTTTCTCATTAGTTTACATTGGTCATTACAGAATCAAAACCATCTCTGACTGATTCTATACTCTTTCTTGATAGGAAAATAAATGTGGAAACCTCATATCAATTTATCATCCTAATAGCTAATTGATAATATTTTAGAGGACTATTATGTATATCCCTTAGATAAAACTAAGAAACCCTGCATTTAATAAGTTTTAAATGTATCATTGCATATTAATCTCAAGAATCGAAGCAAATAATTCAGTAAACCACATTGCTGCATTTTTTTTATTACACTTTTTTTTTTACTTTAAAGCTAATGAACATTCTATTTACAATTTCTTCTAAGCATTAATGGCTTATTTTCTCTCTCTGAAATCTAAGGGCTGTATCTTTTGCTACTTTCTTTTCTTTTGGCCACCCATGGATTATTGTGTCCTTCATTTTATTTATTACAAACTTTACACAATTATTATACTTAGCACCAAAGACAACATGCCTTTGGCTCTATTCTAGTTTAAAAAAAAACAAAAAAACTATTACTGTTATCTTTCGTTTATTGCAAGAAAATAAGAACATAATAATAATTTGCAAAATGTTTATTTACGTCATATTCTTACCTAGGTCAAATTGAGTGAAGCAGTACATAAAATGTATAGGCGACATGCTACTCCCTAAATTCATTTTTCCCCTGTTTGGGGGGGCTGCAGATAATATGCATAAACAGACTTGTTTCATTTTCTGCCAGTGTGATTGTGGGTTATTTTAAAATCTTTTATTTCAATGCTTTTTCTATTCCATTTAGAGTTACCTTAAAAGAATGATCAATGAATTTAATAAAATAAATAAGATAAAAATACAGTAAGTAAAATCAATTCATTAGCCAGTTTTCCTTTTCCTTGTACATAACTTTTTCTTGCATACCTTTAACTCTGCTACTTACTCTTTCCATCCACACTTTTAAGGTAGGTCACTTTTTTCATAACATTCATTTTTTAAACATTGCACATTTTTGATCCCACTTTGGTTTTTTTTATTATCCAACTTCTATTTATTTAACTCCAGCTTTATCTTTACTGTTCCCCCATATGGTTAATCAAAAGAGCATACAAATCTTACATTTGTGTATCTATTAAAAGCTGAAGAATGATAAAGTAATATGGTTAGATAGTTTAACCTAACTATGGCTCACCCTTTCTATAAATCTTTCTTTAAAATAAGTCAAGATACATTTTGTTTTTACAACCAATACAGAAATTTCAGCAATTAGATTACTTTCATTTGAGAACCTAATTCATCATTCAGCATGTTAGAGAAGAGACTTCTTCAATGTCTTTCTACTATTCATTCTCTGAACTGGTAAATTTATCCATCTATTTCCGCAGCAATTGACCAATGTGCAGTTCTCTTAACTATCCTTTAAACACTGTCAGGCTGGGAGCAGATTACTACAGTTGTAGAAAAACTCTCCTAAATTAAAAAGAAAATTCAGCATCAAACTTAAAAGACAACAGACACTGCCCCAGGCCTACCTTTCCTTTTGATAAATTTTGGAAAAGTAGGCATTTATTTTTGTATTTAAATGTATACTAATATTTAGGGTGGCATTGCTTGTTAGAAATTGTAGTAGTGGTTTTATGAACTGTTGTGCAAAAACTAGGAGAAAAAGATAAATACATTCATATTCTGGATGAAGAACATGTGCTGCGAGAAAAACTTACATTGTGTTAGAGAGTTTTGTCAGAATTTTTTTTTTATAATGACTAGTGTTAAAAGGATGTACTCTACTGAAATTTCTGTACTTACATACAAGAAGAAAATGTTTTCTGCTCTCAGAACAGCACCATTGTTATTTAAGTGTCTACTTATTTCCTAAATCCTATCACTTTTAAAAGATTTCCAGAATGAGTGAAATCATAATCAATGAGTTTGGGAATTCTGTATGATTATGTCTACCAAAGAATATGTCTTTTTGTGTGCTCATGAATCAAATAGAACAGAATAACCAGCTCATTAAAGACAAGTTGAATAATTACATAATATTGCCTATTAATTTCATATATTTGCGTATAACAAAAAAATAATGGTTGGAAAAAAGAATAAACCTTATTTATTTTTAGTGGTGTTTAAATAAGAAGTTAATAAAACTGTGGAAAACCATAAACATGACTTTTAGGAAACTACAGTATACAATGACAATTAGAAAAATAAAATTTATATCCAGAACAGCAATAAATCATTAGAAAGAAATTTAAATTATTCATACACTAACTTTTTTAGGAAAGAAAGAAAAAAGCTGTTAGTCTTTCAATAGCCTGTTACTATTGCCTATCTCAATAAAATAGAGCCTTATGCAGTCAATTTCCTGACCTGGCCTACCTTGAAGGGCTGACAGGAATGTTGATAAATGTATTTTGATTTTGAAAGTTTCATTGTAATACAAGCTCAAATCATTTAGATTATAACTTATTTATTAACTTGAACAAAATAATTGTTGATACTTTCTGCAGAGCCACAGACATTCAAATGAATGTGGGAATTTCAAAGAATCTAGAGCAAAGTTAGAAATAAAACAGTGCCTGAATATAATAGTAGAGATCTTGAATCAATTTAGTTGCCCTTCCCTATCTGATTCAGTTTATAAAATTCTGCCTAATAAACAGACTTCTATAAATATATAAAGCAAAAATCCAGTAGTGATGATCTTTCAGGCTAATAGATCGTGATCTAATTGTTTGATATCATGTCATTTCATTAACAACTGGGTGGCATCTTGAGAGGTAAAGTGATCTGTTCTGTACCACAGTTTGCAAGCTCAAGGGCAACTGATCAGGAACCAGGGCACTGGGTTTGTAACAGAACTAATTTCTAATTGGACCATACCTCTATAAGTCAGTTCCTAACTATTTTTACTTCTGTACATGAAAGCCACAATTATTATTGAAATAACTCATTGTGAAATGAATCAGAATTAGACTATGACCTATTAGCACAGGCATTAACATTAGACGTCTATAAGATATTTTTTTTCAAAATATAAGTTTCCCACATCATTGTCAGAAATCTACACATTTTATATGAACATTTTTTTTAATTCACAGCAATACAAAATTTCAAAGGAAAACTGTTAGATGTGTTTATATATGTGTTTATCTAATGTAAAATCAACCAATTTCACACCTGAACAAATTCTTCTCCCATCCCTAGTATTTATTGTGCAGGGATATACACATAGCAAAATCAAACAAAGGGTCCAAGTCAAGAATAAGAGGTAAAATGGGAGAATTGTGTAGAGGACAGGAATAAAATGAAGGAGCAAACAGCAAACTCTAACAAGCAGAAAAGGGTAAGAAAGAAGACAATGTTTTGAAGAAACCCAATTACTGATGGGCTGAAATCTTTAGAAAGGAAAGGAAAAAAGAAATTGGGGAGCAATATGGAAAGAGATAAGAAAATTCTGTAACTGAGAGGACAGAGATACAACAATCCTTAAAAGAGAAAAATATATCATTTTGGGCTTCCTTTTTGCTTCTGTGTGATTAAATTGGATTTTTATTTAAAAGCACTCCACTCAACCCAGGGCCTTCCAAAATACAAACAAGCAGAAGGACTAAATAAAGTGAGCAATCAGTTTTGCAGCTGTGAGTGGAACATCAATGACTCATTTTCAGAGATGGTAATACTACATCTACTTAATTTTAGAACATTGTTAGTGACACAGAGAAGCTGCCAAATAGAACAGTATTAGAGGGGCACTGAATTAGTAAGTTTGTTGACCCAGATGCAATATAAGGGTATAGAATAGCAAGCATAATGATTTCTAGGTTCTTAAATGTCAACATGACTTTTAGCAATTATGTATGAACTGATCTTTGGAGAAGCTGACAATTTGAGCCAGAAAGATCCACAATTGTAATATTGCAATGGCTGGGATTTTCTGTTGCAGTAAATTCTGAGCAATAAAGCAAGCATATTATTAAAGAGAATATTATATTGTTACACATATTTCTTCTGAATTATACATTCTAACTATCTCGTATAAGATGAAAAAGAAAAGGAATCTTGCAAAAGAAATATTGTGGGATGGGTTGGTAAAAAAATGATGCAACATTTACTTCGCAGCATGTTGCTCTATTTGATTAAAGTAGGGAGCACATAAAAAAAGAAAAGAAAAGAAATCCCTTCCATTTCTCTAGAGTAGCACTGATTATCTCTGATCACTGTCAATTAGCATTTTTTGTGTTTTGTATTCATTACTAAATGATTAGTGAATCAGTATCCAAATCATTTTTGTTGCAAACTTGTTGAAATTTATTCAGCTCTCTAACATTCTGGTGGTAGCAACTGCAATAAGCTGTTATGAATGCTACTTCTTTTATTGCCATGACTAAAGGAGTATAGCATAGAAATAATGGAAGGATTAGCAAAAACCTATGTTAAAATGAACAAAGAAATGATGGTATTATAGTATAAAAATAAAGGCTTTTGTGTCTCTTGGGTAAGTAAAAATAACTTTTCTGCTACATAATAAATTTATTAACCTTTCTGGCCTCATCATTCCCACCTTAACTGAGATATAGTGTCAAAAACAAGAACATCTGTTTGACAACAGAATTCTCAAATTCATTCAGCTTGTTAACAAGCACAACAGCTACCTGGACTGCCAAAGTTACAGCATCAGCACCACCATGCGGACATTTTAAAATAGTGCTAAATATGTTGCTTGTTAATGCTAGGTATTAATGCTTTATATATACATGTATAAAGCATGGTTTTAGATTACTTATGAAATGCTTTTAGATTACCTATGAAAATTGAAAAAAAATCTAGCTTTATGCTCATCTAGAAAACATAAACTACCATCTTTCTTAAAATTAATTACAATAATACATCATATGATTTTATTACTGTGACTTAATTAAGAACATTAAGAAAATAAGAAATTAATAATTTTCTTACTGTCTCCAAGCTGACATTCACTAAAGTACAACATTCTCTTTTCTTGTAGGTACACCTACAGTATCACTTCCCTACTTTAGCTGAAATAGAAGAATTATATTAATATAGAGATATTAATATGAATGCTTTCATATTTTTATGCTTATAGTTCATGTTAAACATGAATGCTGTTGTGATTAAAGTGCTATAAAATAAAATCTTTCTTTCTCCTACTTATAAGGCTTTCCCATTATTTCTGTCATATCCTAGATTAATTATCAACATTTCAATACTTATTATATCATGCAAAAATAATTTGTATGCAGCAACTGAAAGCTCTGGTTCATGTCAAGAATTATTTTTTGAGATAGGTGGCCACTTAAATTAATAATAGATAGGTAGGTAGGTAGGTAGGTAGGTAGGTAGGTAGGTAGGTAGGTAGGTAGGTAGGTAGGTAGATAGATAGATAGATAGATAGATAGATAGATAGATAGATAGATAGATAGATAGATAGATAGATAGATAGATAGGATGGAAACTACCAGTATATACAAAAATTTTAAAAAAGAATGGTTGAAGATCCCTTGATTACTGAAGAAAAAAAAATGTGGTATAGAAAACTAAGTAAAATAATAATTACTCTTGAGGAGATGTACACAAAATAGTTCTGATGACAAAAGGTGCTGAAAGTTTGAAAACATCAGCAAAAATTAAGACAGAGACCAAAAGAAATGCAATTGCCATACCAAGTTATTGACAAACAAAACTGAAATGTATTTGAGAATGGAAGAACCCCTGGAGGAGCAGGAAAAAGTTAGTCAAACACAATTTCAGAGAACCAATACTGAGACAATAAGGGATCTGAAAAACAAGCTCTATAAGGAATGATTACAGAAAGTAGGACTATGAGGAATAAAAAAACTATAAACTAAAGACAGTTCTTGTTATAGCCCAACAACAGTTCTGTGAAAAGCAGAATGCATGAATGTAGTGGAATAAAGAGTTTGTGAGCATGCTGGCTCTTCATAATTCTTCTCCGGACAAGGAAGGGACTAGATATCATCCACTGTACTGTAAAGAAGTTGCTCTTTGTGAAGACTGCAGGACAAATGTCTCAGGCAGTTTAGAGCTCTGGCAGACAAAGGAATAGCCATTTTGCTCAGGCTGCAGTCTGTGCCTTTTAAAGGACAGTAGATTCAAATGCATTCTTTTCTAATCACTTTTGGAAATTGCTTGTTAACTGCTTTTCAGCTATTAGGAACCTTTGGAGAAACATGTTTTATGGCACTTGGTGTGTTTCAACCCTTTGTGAAAGAGGTTTTAAATATAAGTTTAAGGGACCCCCCCCCCCCGGACTGGAATAAGAACTGAAATAAACAGCAAAAGTGTTATTAAAATGTTGATTTTAGAAAGTTCCAAATGGTTAAAAGTTAAAAACAATAAGTAACACTCTAAAAATGGACACTAGAGGGAACTAGAAGGAACTAAAAAGTACAATTAAAGGAGAAAAATCAAACTCAACTTACCCATACAGAATTAAGCAACATATTTTATCATTAGACACACTGAAGGGTGTGGCAATGGACCCAGAAGCAATTTTTAGAATGTTGGCTTTTACAGATAGCCTATGTTTAAAATATATTATAGAAGAAACCAAGAATTGCCTGGCATGACTGAGACTGATTTGGATTTTTTTCACATTTTGAAAAAAAAAGGGAAATTTAAACATGATATGCTACAAAAATGACATGGAAAAATAATGTTAAACTGTAAAAGAAATTGGTTGATGTCTTAATAATTAAAAGAACTATCAATAAAAGAAAATATTTGTAGCTATAACTCAGGGTTGAAATGAGGGTGCTCAACACTAAGGACTCATCATTTCAACCCTGAGCAATAGTTACAAATATTTTCCTTTATTGATAGCTCTTTTAATTATTAAGACATCAGCCAATTTCTTATTTTGTTTTATTTTAACCTTTTTATTTAATTTTTCCAATAATTTGTATCATGTAAACATTTTAGCAAACTGTAATCATTTTGCTTTTTTCTACTAATTCAGCATGCACACACACTCCATACTGGCAAGATCAAAAGACCAATATATTTTATAGTACTGTGAAACTATTATAAGATTTCAAAGAATACGTTTATAGAAAGAAATTTAATCACAGCCAAGGTCTGAGGAAATCATGGCTTTTAGAGATTTTATACTTTCTCTCATCTTTGTAGCTATCTACTACTTTTTAAAGAATTCAAACAAATTCTTGATTTATTACAAATACATACATGGTTATGTCTTCATTTTCCAAATAACCCTCACAAAAGAGAAACTTCGTTCAATATTATTATATAATAATATGCCTAGGATTGAACTCGGAATCTTCCAAGTGGGTGGCAAGCATTATCGCCTTTAGGCCACCGTACTATCACATAACATATAATATATAATTGTTCTAAATTCTTAATTTTAGCAAAAATTAAATGACAAAGCTTTTGTCAAAATCAGATATCATAAAGTAAGGAAACAAAAAAAATTAAAGTTAGAGAATATACACAGCAAACAAGCATTTTAAATGTCTGAAAACTCCTTCCTTACTGTCAATTGACTGATAGAAAAGTGAGAAAACTATATTTCAGTGTTTTGAAATGCTGAAAAACTGTGGCCACATAAATAATTTTCAGATCTAAAATTTCCTGAAAGTTGTTGAAATGTAGCAGGTTAATGTACATTTATTTCAGTTGCAACTTTCTGATTTGGAGAACAATTATAATCTCAAATGAGAGAAAAGTACCCACATCAAAACTACACTAAAACCATTTCGAGAAATGTTGACGGTAATTTTGGGTCATAATTCTGCTTTGAATATATCTTGAATTCTATTGAATTTAATTTAATTTTGAGTATTCTAGATCAAGGTAATGAATTACTCTGGGCAATTGATGCTAAATTCATTTCTCTGTCACAGGAATAGCTACTTGAACAATTCACTATCTGCAAGTATCTTCAAATAGTGTCTTTCTTGGAAAAGTTTCCCTAGGAAAATTGACACTGAATGAGGCAAATGCCACTTTATATATACACCCTTGACGGCAGTTGTCCTGTGAAGTCTATAATCTTGCCAGTTGGATGGAGCGAATGGGCTGTAATCAGCTGATTTCCAATTTGTGTTCTCAGAGTTAATGCACAGTATCGAATAACACATTTGAACAAATCTCTCATACAAATCATAAGATAATGTCCTCAAAACAAGTAATGTCTGTGTAAGTATATCATATATTTGGTTACAAATTCATTAAATATCTTTAAATATTCAAGCTTCCACATTTATACAGGTTATTGCTAGAGGCTACTTAACTTTCATGTAAGCTTGTGGCCTTGCTATTCAACAAAATATGCACTTTTCTAATCATGATTCTCCACAAGATATATTGATGACACTTGTTTCAAGGAACAATTAAAAAAAACTACATAAGGAATCTCACTGTGCAGATCAAATTTATGGGCTGCCTTTGTGAGAGCCCATTGAGAGATATAATTAATCATTGATGGCACAAAACAATAATATGTTCAGGTTTAAAACTATAGTTTTGGCCAATAAGGATATAACGTGATTCTTAGTGTGGGTCAGCAATCAACAGCTCAAGTGCAAACTCATGAAAATGTACTTTGCATTTTACATTTATTCTGCCTAATTTTCCGAGCTTTATTCCACATGGATGGATTAAATCTTTTCTAAAACATTTCCCTAAGCTATTTAGGCTCTTAAACAAATCAAGTCATAAAACTACTGATCAGCTTCTTTGTTTAAAGTTAGCTTCAAATACTTATCAAGCATAAAAGAACTTGCAATAAAGAGTTTCTACTAGTGAAATAACATCAGTTCCCCCTAGAGCAGCATCATTTTAGAAGAATGTTTTTTGAGACAACAATGCCATTTCAGAGTGTAAGGGGCACTAATGCTGTATTTTGCTGCTCTTCCCTTATTTTGCTGAAACCATGCAATTAAAAACCTGCATAAAAGTTTACATGATTCATTGAGAAACAAGAAATTTATTTTACTCTTTACCTAGTTTATCCTAGTCATGTTTTCTAATTACATCACAATTGCACTATGGAAAAAAAACTTATTTTTATCGCAACTCTGTTTTTTCTTCTCATTCATGGAAAGCATATGACAAAATCAGAAGCCTCTAGGTCATATTAAACTCTTCCTGAATCTTGGGTCAATGGATGAATTGTGCATCCCAGTATCTTGACACAAAATTATTCATTTGTGCATGCTCCATTGCAATACACATTCAATAATCTTGGTCTAATTAGTGACTGTAGTTAGGCATACACATCTAAACCTCCAATTTTTATTTTTTATTTTTGCTGAGAATAGAGAGGAAAAAATAAATCATTTTAAAACAGAAGGCAGCATTAAACTTACCTTGGTTGATGTTATTCAGCACTAATCCTAGTTAGTATAAACGATTTGAATTGGATTTGAAGGATTTAGTTGTAAAATTGATTGGGAAGACAACATTTTTGAAATCAGGAAGGAAAAATTAATTGCTTAAAAAATCCTACATAGAGTCACACCAGAACGTGAGTCCAAGTTGTTACTTTAAGGTATATTTAGATTAACTTAGAATTAAGTTATTATATGTATCTGGATAAATTTATTATTATTATTTCCCTTAATTTTAAATCATTTCTGAAATTAGACTCTCAAGCAAATAAAAGTTGCTATAAGTCAAGCAAAAGAAAAGTTGCTATTTTATTTTGCAAAGTGACATCCTTATTATTTCTTAGTTGTACCAAGGTTTATTTGACTTTTTAAAAACTTTTTTTAAAAGTAAAATGTACCATATTTCATGTAAGGATGTTTTAAAGCCATATTGTACTCATATCTGAAGCTTCAATTCCACTTGGATTTATCTATATATTGCCTAATTGTCCCATTCAGGATAGCAACCATTTTTGAGAGCAAATCTGATTTCCCACATCCGCTATTCTATTTTTGCATTTTTATTATTCAGCCCTGTCTCATCTATTCACTTGTCCAATTTAATCATTTTACCTGCTTGGTAGTTCTTTCCTCTCTTCTTCTCCTGCTCTCATTTAAAACATTTATGCTAAGAATACAAGTGTGTAATTCAGTCAATCAAATTTTAGTAAAATATGATAGATTTGTATAAACTGAAGAGAATTCAGAGTGGAGTATAATTCAATTTTTACTGGAAATCATTACATTTAAAAAATGAAAAGTGACAATAATGTCACATATGTTAACAGATTCATAATGTCCTACACATTTATTGGAAGCATTCACAAACACAGAGAGATCTCTCTCTTTCTTTTTTCCTATAGACAGAAATAAATTTGAAAGTGATTTCTTTAAGAGTCAGTTTCAATCATTTAGATTTTTTGCCTTTCCTTTATCATTTTTATCCATTTATGTCCAGAGAATTATGATTAAAAGTGGAACTTATGGGTCCATCTATTTCCTGCACTCAGCACTGGCTATGTGTTTACTTTCTCTGTATGAAAAAAAAATGAAGTTCCCTGCTCAATTGAGGAAGATAAAGTGAGAGTAACTGGTGGAATATCTTTGAACATAAAAACTGAACGCATGAGAAGGAAATAAAAGTAGTTTTCAATGGGATAAAGTCAGATGCCCCTGTAGTTCAAAGGGAATCTACTTATTATTTATTCTTTTTATGCTTTCATTGTGAGTTTTCAAGACATAGCTATATAAATTCTATAAATATACTTAGATGACTAAAGTTGGGATTGGCAAATAATAGTCAGAAAGCACCACCACGGGGCAGATGTCAATCTTCATCTAGTAAATTTAGAGTTGATAACATGTCCAATCAAAGCCACAAGGAAGTCAAATCATAGATGCACCAAAAGAGGACTTTTCTTACGTCATATTTAGAACTTAAGAATGTGAGGTGAGCAAAGCAAGGAAAGTCTGAAGCTGGAGTATATACAGGCAGAATGACAGTAAGAATCAGGTTTGATATGAAAGAGAACCTGAAGGGCTATAAGAAGAGATAAGAGGCAACTTGAAAAATGAAGTGAGAAAATCATTTCAAGCAATAAAAGATGAAAGAAGCTTTCAGAAAAATGTATCAAGCTAGCCGGATAAAGGCAAAGATTAAAGTTCTGGGCAACAAGAAGGATGTATGATAACTGAACACAGTTTTTTTTTAACATCAAGCAAGAAAAGACAAGGAAGGTACTTCAACCTAGAATGACAACATTAGAATCGTAATTGTTTAGATAAAGTATGATTTCTCAACAATTATTACAGAAGAAATTTGATGAAGACAAATGACATTAAGAAAAGGCAAAAATTCTACTCTGAAATCTTTTACAAATGAAATTATACAGTACAAGAAACATCTCCAAAAAGAGAATAAATTCAGTATCTAGTGCGGTCTGATGTGCAAAAGATTAGCAGTCATATAAAAAAAAAGCGAGACTGAATTACTAAAGCTGTAGAAGAAGGAGCAGTTATGTTTAATAATTCTATATAAATAAATATGGAAGAAATTGTGGTTAAATATTGGAAAATATTTAATGTTCTTACACCAAAGAAAGGAAATTTAAAATGTGAAAAGTATTGCATCATTGTAAAAATTGCTTATATAAGTAGAGTTTTCTTATGGAGAAAGAGTTTGGAAGATTGTAAACATAAGGGGAGAAATGCTAATGGAGTTTCAGAAAAAAAAGAGAGAAAACAATATATAAGGTGGTTGGATGGCATCGACAAAATTCCTGGAATGTCTTTTTAAAAAGCTACAAATTATTACTTAAAAAGAGAATTATTAAATGATTCAATGGCATCTGTCATTAAAAATTGTAGATGTTTTATATACTGTGTAAATAGACAATGGACTCAGAAACTGATCTCTACTTCCTTGCAAATAAACCTTTACAAATCAAAAATGTATTCTACTTACAATCTTATGCGAAACTAAAACAAGTGATAGATTGCTTTATTTCTATCACTTGTTTACTATTATCTATCCAAAACTTAGCTTCAAGGTGTTTGTCAGTAGGAGGGCACATTACATATAATTTTTCATATAGTAATATAGGCAGAATTGTGGGATTAATATGGTGTATTGAACTATTCCCATTAGCTTTCTTATTTTCTTTGTAGACAGCAACGTTCAAGCACTTGGGAGCATACATCCAATACATATATAGGAGATAGTAAAGTCAGAAACTGTCAAACTATTTTTCCCCAATTTCTCAATGTGGATGATGTGAGAAAATAAACCACAAATTTTCAGAGATAAAAAAATTAGAAAATGATATAAAATTAAAGATAGATGCAACTAGACAATTAAGCATTTGCTAAATTGTGTCAAGGAAATTAACATACACCAAGTCTCTGGTAGCAGAATTTTAAGCTTATAAGAACAGGAATCTTTTTTTTCTCTTTACTGTGAAAATGAGCATTGAACAAACTTGTGAAAACATTTGTTATTATTTTGAACTAGAAATCTGAAAGGATTTCCTCAGTGGTAATGATCCCAAAGGGTTCTATAGTTGGAGTAAGGTGATTTTTAGTTGCAACAAATCTATATTGGTAGATAGTAATATCCAGAATTAATCACCATTATAATAGGTCAGCCTGCAGCACCTCATGCTGTTATCGCATGTTGATCTTGCTGAGAAAAAGGTTAAGTGGATTCTGTTGACTCACTGAAGAAAGTAGATTTGATGTTCCTGGGAGATGAATAAGTTAAAACTGATCTCAAAAACAAAAAAATAGTTGGAATAGCTACAGTTAGAATGCATACTATCATGTCTTTTAACTGCAACACAAAGATATATTGCTAATAATTTATAGAAGACATGATACAGCTTATACCTAGCCCTCCAGTAATGAACCTTTCATTCATCTTTATCTGTTAAAGAGTTATAGCAATGTTGTTCTTGATATGTTCTTCATATGAATATTCTGTGACAGCTGTATTTATGATGTTGGTGATGATTCATTCAAGAGTTTGAATCTGCCCAAATCCCATTGACCACTTTAATATAGAAGCACATATCCTTGCTCTTCATGGCCATTTTGACTTGTACTGCTGAAGAGACTAGGCATCTGGGTTTTGAAGAGGTATTAAGTTCATTTCTTACATAGTGGGATGAGAAATAGATCTTTTATATATACTACTATGCTACCACACTCTCGACAACTTTCGCTACAAAGCGAAGGTTGGAGACCAGACGATAGTTGGCTAAAGAAGCTGGGTTCAGGGAAGGCTTCTTAAGGAGGGGCCTCACCACCGCCTCCTTCAAGGCGGTGGGAAAGAACCCCTCTCTCAATGAAGCGTTGGTAATCACCTGGAGCCAGCCTCGTGTTACCTACCGGTTAGTTCCAGGAAGCCGAAACTAACCAAGAGGGACACGGGTCCAGCACACAAGTGGCAGCACTGAGTCTCCCCATAATCCTGTCCATGCCCTCGGAGGTCAAACTTAGTTTGTCAAACATGTATGAGATAACAGGTGTAAACCTGGACATGAGCACAGGAAATGATTACAAATAAATGGGGACAGTAGGACAGAGATGGCAGGAATGCTGGTGCACTTATGCAGGCCCTCTTGCAGACCTCTTAGGAAAGGAGTGAGGTCTACGGTAGACAATTTAAAGTTGAAGCTGTGTGGGTTTGAAGAAGTAAAAATGGAGTTAGGTAGAGCATTCCAGGCATTGACCAGTCTGTTGCTGAAGTTGCATTTTCTGCAACTGAGTTTGGAGCAATTTGACTTTTGACTTATCAATGAATGGTAAAAATACTTAACATTTTATTAATTGTGAAAATACTAACATGCTATATCACCCTCTAAGAAATTTAGACTTTTAATTTCAAACTAAAAATATTATATCAAATACAATAGAAAAATAATTGTGAATATGAATTAAAATTTATTACAAAAATAGTTTTATGCTTGGAGGATCTGTCAAGAAAAAGGTACAGATAATCTGCTTCAAATTTAGCCCAGCAGGACAATGTTTCTAATGATGGGCGTTACTTGAAATCAGATGGTATTGTTTGCAATAGCTCTCAATTCTGTTAAGATTTATAACTTGGTCTCCTTGAACATCAACTGAAAGTGCCTTTTGATTGCCCCTCTCAGGGTGTCTAGTGAAATAACTGTAATATTAGAGATGTCCATTACCTTACAGTTCAAGTTTTTTAAATCTTATAAATATATTACTTACTTTTTCTCTGGTCTATAATTCTATAGGAGCTGTCAGCTCCCATTCACTTCTTTTACTGCTTTCAAAAGTGTTTTATTCAAAATTCATTGCTGATTCTCTGTGTGTCTATTTAGTTATTAATTGCACCTGATGCACAAAGCTGTTTTTTTTTCCTTGGAAAACAATTAAGTTCAAATGTCTGGATTTAAACAAGTGTAATTCTTTGAATACTTATTTGTACTTAAATCCCACTATGTTCAATGTGGTTTATTTAGCAATGTGTATAGGTTTGCAGAACAAATCTGTTATATCATTCTCTATCCATGAAGAGGCAATCAGTATCCTGGAAAGCTTTCAGTAGTCAAATTGCTCCAGCATTTTGTTATTTGTGATTTCTAATGAAAAAAATAATCTGCCTTATCCAATTACTAAATATAAGTATTAAAACAAAACTTGTAATCGGGAACTAACACAATACAAATTTTGTATAAGGATGTGTTTATACATTCAACTCAAGGGACTGTCATTCTGTAATCACAATGCTCATTAACATACAACTAATCATATAGATTGACATTTTGTCTATACTCTAATCCTGTATTGAACACATTTGTTTCAAAATCATTTAAAATGTATTTACGGGTTATATATTTTGGATTACAGTAGTAAGTAGTGTGACATAACACTTGTAACACTATAATTAGAATATATTATCACTAAGAGGGGATATAGTGCTGTTTGAATGTCTAAAGTGCATATAATCAAAAGAAATTTAGAAGACAATCTATAATTAACTTAGTGCAACCTCCTCACTTTTGTTGCAGAAAACATGCAGGTAGAAAGGAAATGTTAAAATTGCATTGAAGGATTTTATTAGCAAAGCAATATAACATCATGCCATATACCTGTAAATTATATATAGGATATAAAATACTTTAAAAAGAATAAAGTTCCTGACACTGTATTCTCCAATACTTTTATTTTCTGTCCTCTAGATATTTGGTTAAGTTCATCTTGTGGGAAAAAATATGCAATCACTCTTACCCATTCAGAATGGCTTTTGGCTGAATTGACCGTTGTCTTACCTGAACGGTCCTTCTATGGGTGCTGTGAAGGGAATCCAATCATGGGTTAACTTAGCCCTTTAGCCTTGAGACTGAGTATGTAAATTTTAAAACCACGCCTCCTCTGGCTGGACTTTCTTCAGTTTTCGCACGAAGTCTGCCGAAGCATAAGTATGTCAATGTCAATCAAGCCGTAGCCAATCCTGGAACTAAGGCACGGTCAGAAGTCCAGTCAGAAGATGAAGTTAGTCACAGAGTCACAATCAAGGTGGAGCCCTGGCCAGCCGAAACTGTGGGCGGGTTTGGATTCCCTTCGCAGCACCCATAGAAGGACCGTTCAGGTAAGACAATGGTCATTCTCCTGTGTGCTGCTCAGGGAATCCAATCATGGGATATGCCAAAGCAATTAATTCCCAGGGCAGGAGCTAGGCTGGTCAGGCTCCCCCGCAGAAGGGAGGACCCTTTGCAACACTCTCCGCCCGAAGGAGGCCTCAGCTGAGGCATAGACATCAATCTTGTAGTGTCGAATAAAAGGTGAGGGCGACGCCCAGGTGGCCGCCCTACATATTTCTTCCACTGACGCTTGCGTAGCCCAGGCCGCTGTAGTGGCCGCGCTCCTGGTAGAATGAGGAGTGATACGTCTGGGGACCGGTCGCGAGTGACTGTCGTACACCAAAGCAATTCATGCCTTCAACCATCGGCCGATGGTGTGGGAAGACACTTTTTGTCCCATTGACGAAGGCTGAAAGGAAACGAACAGTGCCTCCAACCTCCTGAACGAAGCCGTGTGCTTCACATAGTGGCGGAGAGTCCTACGAACATCCAGATGGTGCCACTGGCGTTCCTGAGGATGGGAGGGATGTGGACAAAAGTCCGGCAGGACGAGTTCCTGTGTCCTGTGAAATAATGAGTTGATCTTGGGAAGGAAGGTTGGGTCCAAGCGAAGCACCACTCTGTTTGGATGGAAGATGCAAAGATCTGCACGAACAGAGAGCGCCGCCAACTCCGACACCCTCCTGGCCGATGTAATGGCCACCAGAAACACAGTCTTGAGTGTCAATAACCGGAGACTGATGGAGTGGATGGGTTCAAAGGGGGCAGATGTCAGAGCTCTGAGAACCAAGGTCAAGTCCCATGTGGGGTAGCGGTGCACTGTCGGCAGTCGTAAGTTAGAAGCACCTTTCAAGAAGGTTCGGACCCGCGATTGCTGAGACAAGGAGCGACCTTGATGTCCTCCAATCACCGTAGACAAGGCTGTGACCTGCCGACGAAGTGTGTTCGGTGCCAGACCTTTGTTGAGACTGGATTGCAAGAAGTCCAAAACTTGAGGCACCGAGGCCGTGACGGGATCGATCCCGGTGCGACGGCACCACCGACAGAAGGCCTGCCAAGTGGCCTCATAAATACGGGTAGTGGATGGGTGACAGACCGCTTGAATAGTGTCAATGACATCGTTGGAATAGTGAAGGGCCGCTAGAATAGCCCGCTCACGTGCCACACGGCTAACTGCAGCAACTGGGGGTTCGGGTGGATGAGAGCTCCCTGGTTGAGCTGAATCTGAGCATCCGGAATCCTCCAAGGACGCGAAACGGACAGATGGATGAGGTCTGCGTACCATGGCTGTCTGGACCACATCGGAGCGACCAGCAGCACTTCCGCCTGCTCTGTCAAAATCTTCTGAATGACCGACGGAAGGATCGGGAGAGGAGGAAAGGCGTAGAGAAGGCCGGCCGGCCATGGGCTGCGCAAAGCATCTACTCTCTCCGCTCCAGGGGTCTGGTACCTGGTGTAAAAACAAGGCAGTTGAGTGTTGTGCGGGTGTGCAAACAGGTCCACCTCGGGCCGGCCGAACTGGCGAGAGAGCTCCTGGAAGAGAACAGGGTGGAGTTGCTACTCCCCTTGATCCACCATGGCCCTGCTCAGCCAATCCGCCTGCGTGTTGGCCACACCCGAGATGTGCTCCGCCCAGATCGACAAGAGTCTGGACTCCGCCCAATAGTGTAACCTTTCTGCCTCCAGCATCAGAGCCCTGGAATGGGTGCCCCCTTGACGGTTGATGTGGGCTTTGGAGGCCACATTGTCGGTCAAGACCAACACGTGATGGTGTGATACAATGTCCCAAAACTCCAGAAGGGCTAGGCAGATGGCACGTAGCTCCAGCCAATTTATGCTGTTCGTCAACTCCTGATCCGACCAGCGTCCCTGAGCCACCCTGTCCAAGGCGTGGGCTCCCCATCCAAAGAGGCTGGCGTCCGTCGTGACCTGGATGCAATCCGGTTCCTTGAATGGGCATCCCTGGAGAAGTCTGGAGGACATCCACCAACGCAGGGACCGTCGGACTTCGTTCGGAAGCCGCACTTTGATCTGAAAATGACTGGTATGCGCTCTCTGGAAGGGTAGAAGAAACCACTGGAGCGGACGCACATGGAACCTGGCCCAGGGAACCACGTTGATGCAGGAGATCATCTTCCCCAGCAGTTTGGACAACGTCGCCAGCGGTAACAGCCTCTGGGACAGCACTTGATGCGCCAGGTGTTGTATGCTCTGCCGTCTCTCCTGAGACAGAAAAACTTCGCACGTCACAGAGTTGATGACGGTCCCTAGATGAAGTAGGGACGTGGCCGGGCGCAAGTGGCTTTTGGGCAGGTTGAGGACAAAACCATGACTGCGCAATGAGTCCATCGTGACTTGCAGATCTTGCAGGGCCCGGCCCCGAGAAGGCAACAGCACCAATATGTTGTCTAAATAACAATTGACGCAAATTGGAATCGAGCGAAGGGAGGCTGCCACCATGGCCAGGAGCTTGGTGAACGTGCGCGGAGCCGAGGACAGGCCAAAAGGCAAGGCCCGATATTGAAAATGGCGGCCGATGAAGTGAAACCGCAGGAGCTTCCGATGCGCCGGATGAATGGGCACATGGAGGTATGCTTCCTTGATGTCTATTGAAGTCATCATGTCGCCTTGGCGGATGGAGGCCAATATGCTCTTGAGAGACTGCATTTTGAATTTTTGGTATTTGATATAATGATTGAGCCGTTTCAAATCTAGGATTACCCTCCATCCCCCGGAGTTCTTTGGTAGTAGGAACAAGATGGAGTAGAACCCTATGCCTTCCTGCCCCTTGGGTACTTGTTCTATGGCCCTGATGGTGAGAAGATGGTGTATCTCGGCGTCCATGAGGCGCCGCTTCGATGGACAACTGGGCACGGGGCACCTGATGAACCTTCTCGGGGGGATGGATAGAAATTCTAGAGTGAGACCCAGCCTCACAACCTGAAGGGCCCAGGCGTCTGACGTGAGCTCCGCCCACTGATGAGCGAAGGCCAGGAGACGCCCCCCTATGGGCCCTACCTCCTGCGAGTCACCGGTACCTTCGAAAGGACCGGTTGCCTGATCCCCGGAAGGGCCTCCTATTCTGGAACTGCGCCTGATTCTGCTGGCGACCCCTATCTCTGGCTCCGGCGCGGTCCTGGCTGCGATCCTGCGCCTGGGAAAATCCCCTGGTGTAGTTGGGGACATAGGGACCAGGGGCGAATCCCGAGTCCCCAGTCCGAAAGGGCTGTCGCCTATTGTAAGGCTGCTGCCTTCTGTTGACACGACCACCAGTAGAAGGAAGGACCTTGCGTTTATCCCGTGTCTCAATAAGGATGGGATCCAAGACTGAACCAAACAAGGCTCCGCCCTTGAAGGGCGTAGATGCTAGGCGCCACTTGGACTTGACATCAGCCTGCCAATGACAAAGCCATAGCAAACGCCGGGATGCCACATTAGAGACTACGGCCCGGGATGCAAATTTTGCTGCACTAAGGGTGGCATCTGCAAAAAACTCCAATGCCGCCATCAGTTTGGTGATATCCTGGTGAAGGCGCATTTCCTCCGGGGCAAGTCTATTCTGTAACTGCTTAAGCCAAACTAAAGAAGTCCTATTAAAAAAGGAAGCTGCAGTAGCTGAGCGTAAAGCCCAAGCCGCAGCCTGATGAGTCTTGCGAATGACCGTCTCGACCTTGCGATCCTCAGCCTTTAACCCTTCTGAAATTTCAGAAGGAATTAATGCCGGCGAAGCAAGAGCAGCAATAGGGGCATCCACAGTGGGAAACTGAAGGAGACCCTCCAATTCTGGAGTAGACGTGTACAGTTTTCTATCCCCTGTCCCGGGAGGATTAACCGCAGTCGGTGGATCCCACTGCTTCTGAATCAGATCAAGAAAGAGCTTGGGAGATGGAATAACATCTTGCAAAGCCACCTGTACAGCAAAGAGACGCTCGGTGGCATCCAGATCCACAGCTGTACTCTCTTTAGAAGCCGCCTCCCCCATGTGGGTGGTGGTCTTGGCCTTATACAGTAAGGATTTGAAAAGAGCATGCCTGAATAGCCCAGGGGCAGTGGGCTGGTCTCTAGGGAGGCCTTCGTCATCGGAAAATTCCCTATCAATAAGTTCACCTTCCTCCACTAAGGCAGATTCCTCACTGAACATCGAGGGTAGAGGTGAAGGAGGATCTGTTTGAAGAAGAGAAGAATCCCCTTGCACCACCTGGGGAACTAGGCCCAAGTGGGCCACAGTGGGCCTAGGGCCCTGGGCCCTACGCAGCAACTCTGCATCCACCCCTTTAGAAATAGCCTCAGAAATCATGTGGTATAAATCAGTAGGAAGGCCCAAATCCTGGCCTTTCAGAGGCCTGAGGCCTGCGGCTGTGGGCATGAACGTGGCAGAAGGCCCAGCACGTGGGGGTGAGCGAAGAGAGGCCCCACTAGCTTCAGAAATAATCGGGGGAGAGTGAGGCCCCCTCCTCAGGAAGTGGAGCCTGGGGAAGCTGAATATCAGGAGACAAACCCTGCTCATTAACACGCACCGGAGAGACACTTTGTGGAATCAGAACTGGGGGTGGACAAATGGGAGCCCCAGAAGCCTTTGGAGGAATTTTGGCCTTGTCTTTGCGCTTATGCGACTTGTCCCGGGCAGCGGATGAGGCTCGAGGCCTACTACTGGAGGCCCTGGTAGCGGCCCTGCCGGGCCTAAGGCTAGCCCCCCCCTCGCCAGGGGAACGGGGCTCTGAAACTGGCTCTACAGTACCTTTAACTACTGATTGATCAGCCATGATATGAGAGATTTGAAAGAGCTCAATCACTGAAACAAAGGAATCTGAATTGCGCACCACCACCAAAACGCCACGTGGAAGCAGAGGCAGAGACAAAGCGACCTCCTCTCTGAGCCAACAGCCTCGAGTGAGGGGAAAGGGAGGGTCGCTAGAACTGCGCAGACTCCAGCACGCGAAACAATTTGCTTCGTCACCCTCGGCATTCCCACGCATGCGCGAGATCGCCTTCCAAAATGGCGACCAGCAGCAAGGGCGTGAAATTCAAATTGCGGACGGCAGGGAGAAAAGCCCAACTGCCGATCCATGCAGCCGGCCCGGCAGCCGCTCCGGTGAAGAACGAGGGAGGTAGGCGGGGGGGGCAGCCCGCACAGGCAACAGCCCAGGATCCGACCGCGCCCGCAGGTGGGTGCTATCCGGCACGAAAACGGCACTGGGAGACCCACTGCCCCAACACACCGAAGTGAAGGAGGGCAGACAGCAAAGCCGCTTCCAAAGCCGGCAAGATCGCCCTACGCCCAAACTGCAGAAAGAGAAATCCCTTACGAGGGAAACCGCAACTATGAGGAATTGGGCTGGCAGAAACTGCCGCCTCCACCCCAAATTAGATAGAAATCCACAGAAAAGTGAATTCCTACTGCAAAATCCAATAATCCATGAGAAGTTTGTCAATTAGTCAGAGAGAGAATTGAAAGACGTCTCGTAGGCTTGGACTGAGTAAAGAAAACTGAAGAAAGTCCAGCCAGAGGAGGCGTGGTTTTAAAATTCACATACTCAGTCTCAAGGCTAAAGGGCTAAGTTAACCCATGATTGGATTCCCTGAGCAGCACACAGGAGAAGTTCCACTTTCAGAAAACTAGCAAAACTATTCTAGATGGCTAGTCTAGAATATTTCTGGTAAAACACACAGGCACAATTACAATACAAATGACCTCTGTTATAATATTACTGATTATACACATAATATAAAAAGGTACATCGTGAACTAGTTATTTGTCATTTTTGTCATTTTATTGAGATTTATAGGCCGCCCTTTTCCCTGAGGGGACTCAGGGCGGCTTACAATCAAAGGGAAGGGGGTGCACTATCAAAGACAAACAATATGTGAACAAAAGAAAGAAAATAATAAAAACACAACTTGCATTCAACTTGCATATCACAATTATAAATAATTTCCAATTATAAATCAATATTTGATTTCCATATCTCATCTGGTTTAAATATGGGGGAAGTGGTCTTCGGTGAAAATATGGCCCAGGCAAAGTCACCTCTAGGCCCTCAGGTTTCATTCCACCAAATTCTTATTCACATGAATCAATAATTCTTATTCAAAGTATCTATCCAATAGTCATGTAAGCAAAGATACCAGGACAATGTAAGTACAATTAAGTACGTTTATACATAAAGATTCTTTTTATTCAAAAAAGTACATGTTTTTATTCAAAGCATAAAGAAAATACATTTCTATTTAATTTTTTTAAAAAAAAAACAATAAACCTTTTTTTGATTATGATAATAAATCAAATTGGCAAAGCTGAAAGATTTTGGTTACGTATGTACATCTGAACAAACAAATTGTTTTCTGCATGAAATATAGCATTGAGATGATGGTGTAATGCTCCATTACTGAAATATATAAATATTCTAATGATAAAAGTATTTTAGCAAAATTAATAAAACGGGCTTAAAAATTATACAATTTCTCTGATCCCACTGTTCGTGTTCTACTTTTAGTTGGTGGATTTCTGCATTAGCTTCAATCCTGGTATAGATAATTTCTGTTCTATTGATTTTATCATGTGCAATAAAATAGTTCAGATAGGCTCATTCTTGCCATGTCATGTTGTATCAGTCATGTGCTACCATAATATTAACTAAGGCAAATTGATGCACTAAATAAATGGCAATAGTATGATATTACATAACAAAGGAAGCCTGGTAATTTGAAATTGACATTTTATAAATTAAATGAGTATTCTACACAAGATAGTCCAGCCTTATAATATACATAGAAAGTTGTATACATTGCTAATTGGAATTAAAATAATATCCATGATTACATAGATCTGAATGAAGTATAAGTCTATGACTTCCAGGCATAAGTATATCAACTGTGTTTCTGGTATTGTGTCAGCTCCTCCCCCACAAGTAAACCTGATACAAGTAAACCTAATGACTAGATGGGCTATTGGTTATTGTAAGCCAACATTAAAAGAATCTTGCATCTCAAGCTGTGCGATGGGTGGCATATAAATTTAATAAGTAAGTATAAGTAAGTCTGACAGTACAAAACTCCCATCCTCCCTTTTACATCCTGATCAGCTTCCTAAATGTCTTTGTCTGACTATGAGGCATCTGCTAATCTTTCCTCTTCTTGTCTGATCATTCACAAGCAGCATCTTTTCACCTTATCCCTCAAGGTCATTCCCATATACTATTAAGGTTGTGAATTTATTTGCACCAGAATATCTTCTGTATTTCTTTCTTTCTGAGTTTATGATGGTTACTTAAATGGATTCCTAGCGTGAAATCCCTACATGGCATCCCCACTCCTAACTCTTGCCTATGATGCACCATCCAAAGCACATAGTGTTCGTGGTAATTCCCATGTTCTTCCCATTTAACTCATTCTCTATACTTGCTTTATCAATTATTTGAACAAAGATTTCTAACATAACCACACAATTATTGCTATTTTTTTCCAGTAGTGTATCATCACTTCTGAGTGCTGATAGAATCAAGGTAAGTTTCTGATAGGGCAGAGCTTGTTGGACTTAAGATTTTCATACTTCTTGAAGTTATGTTGAAAGGAAAAGAGGTGTCATTTATATGCTTAGTGATGCTTTAATGTCTGAGCATGAGCTCATAACTTGTAACCCTGTTCCTTGCACAATGCTTCTGTCTGCATCTTTACATTCTTTGGTTTTTGAGAGGTAGGGTGGGAAAATGAGTCTGCTTATACTGAATTTAGTATTATGCATACTTTAGCATTTAAAATATGGAATGTTTGCTTTGCTTTTTGAACTTAAATTACTGGATGGTTTGCTTTTTAAATCATTTTATTATATTACAATTAACTTATTTGGAGAAAGCAACCATCTATCCCTCAAGAGTTTGCTGAAATATTCTTAATTGGTGTCTCATTTTACAACCAAACTGAAGGAAGTTGTTTTTGTCATTATCTTGATATGGATTGCTGCTGTAATCTAAATCCAGGGAAACTGGCACTGCTGATTTGGCTCAATGTCACGTCTCATTAAGATTGTAGATAGTTCTTTGAAAACATGGGAACTAGGCATTTTTTCACTCCTTTTAGAATAGCCTTAGAAATTGAATTGCAAAACCTGAGAATAGCAGTGCTAGAAAAAAGGAATTAAGATTTTAGTATATAGAAAGAGACCAGAATATATTTATATATCTTATACCATTGATTATTTTAGAAACTTTGGTGTTGATAACCAATGTCTGGATTATACTTTACTTATCAACAGTAAATAATGAGTCAATTTCTTGTCTTTTTATTTTTTGCTCAGATGTGAAGATCTAATAAGCTTATCTGTTTTTGTTTGTGTCCTATAATGTGATCACTTTGTTCAATTTAAACTTTTTAAAAATGGTATTTCTATATTTTTTACAGATTCAGGAATAGCTTTAGCTCCAAAATATTTCACTTTAGATATTTCCTAACTGGGGCTTGGCCACCAGCAACAACTGAAGAAATTATTCACCCAATAGAGCAATTAAAAGTTGCAAGGCATCACACAAAGATGTGGTTCACTGAGCATATAGAATCAAATAATAAATTGTGGACTCCGAGGTTAGCCAGCTTATTTACTTTAAGTAATCAGACAGCTAGGTTCCCAGATGACTTAAGTGGTACTTATTGTTGTATCTTTATATAAAAAATGGAACAGAGATAATCCAGTTCGTTACAGAGAAATAACTCTCTTAAGTATAATAACCAAACTAAACATGTTATATCCAATTATTAAGTTAAACTTGGAGGTCACAGAAGAGAACATGAACAAGCAAGATTTTCAAGCATGCAGCTCAACCATTGACCACTGAATGGTGCTACAATTTCTGGCTGATAACCTACACCAAACCTCTACAAACACAATTATATGCAGCTTGTTTGAGCAGTTTTTGATTTAAACTCACAGACTATGAGAAATCCCAATTCTTATATAAAAAACACTTTCTGCTCCTAATGTACAGGTTATATGAGAAAATGGTCTTATTACTAAGATGTATCCAACAAGGGGATTTTTATATCTATATCAAAACATCCAGAGATTGAGCCAGATTGTATATCAGCCCCATTTCTATAAAATATTGATATACATTCCTTCATTTAAACATCTTATTCAAAATAGTTTATACTTTATGCTATAAAGTAACTGACAGAAGAATTCCAATTTTATTGCATCTGGGTGACACAGAAATACTTTCTGCCAAGGTGGCAGGAAGCATCGACTGAAAACTAAATTTATTGTAAAAATGGGTATTTAACTGTTAATTATGACAAACTTAGTTTTATCAAATAGAATATAGAAATACAAATAGTTAATAATAACACAATTGAACAAGTGAACCCAATAGCTACAAATATCTATGGGATTTTTAAAATAATAATTGGAAATTACAGTCCAAGGTTAGGGTTAGGGCTATGAAGGCAAATCTATGACACACATGCCGGAAGTGGCACATAGAGCCATCTTTCCTGACACGCCAGCCATTGCCTGTTGCTCTTCTGGGTTCTGGAATGCACATGCGCACCAGTTAGCTGGTCTTTCCATGCGTGGGAGTGCCAGAAACTGGAAGATCAGGTGGCCAGCATGCAAGCGCTTGCTGGAAACCAGAAACTCATCTTCCCGGTGCACACATGTCCTGGAAAACTGCTTTTCTGTTTTTTGGCACTCCTGCGTGTGCGCGCCAAGGAGCTGTTCTTCCAGTTTGGGCCATTCTCCCCTTGCGTGCGTATCCTCAAGAGTACTATGCTGCCTGTTCACACCAGTTGGTCAAACCAGTGGTGGTGGTGGTGCGAGACTCCACCCACCCACCCAGACGTCATCATTGACCTTCTGCGCATGCGCAGAAGATTCTGCACATATCCAGAGGTGCGAACTGGTAATGAAGATAATAGGATACCATTACTGTTATGCTCCTATTTTGGTGATGAAAAAGTTCACCAACACTGGGTTATGGTTAAAATCCATCATCTCATTTTACAATCTATGAAGACAACCAATCAATTTTCCTCCAGCAATTATAGGTCAAAACTATATTCTAATCCCTTATTTATTCCACTTATATGTTTGAATCTATATTAGGGGAAACTGGACTGGAAGAAGATGAGTACGGTTTTAAAATTGGATAAATTGGATTGGATAGCTGAAAAAAAAAGAATATGGAAGCTCCAGTAATAAAAGTCAAAGGGCACAGTGAAAAATGGGATTAAAATTATGATAAAGAAGAACAATAGGAAGAACAACCAGCCTTAGAATTAACAATGAAATATCAAAGTGGTGGATAGCTTTTAACTTTTTAGGATCAACTATGAACAATGTTTATATTTTATATTGATTGCAAAATTGTAAGTAAAATATAAACTAGATTCATTTTCCCCATCCTTTTTCTTTGTCAGTTTTCTACAAAATGAATGAAAAATAAAAAAAGAGCTATTTTATTTAGAGAATAAACATTGGGAATGTTTGCCTATGTGCATGCATGTATGTGTTCGGATTTTTTTTAAAAGTATAATGAAACAGAAAAAAACCCCAATACATTCTGCAACAACTGCTACACAATTATACTTAGGAGGGCCTATTACACATAGATGTTTTTCATAACAGTTTCAATACAGGATGGCCTGTGTTCCATAAATAATCACTGTTATCAACAACTTGCTTATAAGTTGCAAATAACATCAGGTATTCTCTTCACAAAATAATGATACCATAAATTTGACTTTCCAATGATGAAGGACTAATTTATTAGAAAATCCAGTATAATGTCTATGGCAGTCTTTAAGTCCATGGCAGGCAGACACATATAAATAAATGAATGTATCTATTTTGATATAATCTTGAATTATTTCTCCTCATTTGCTCTGTCCTTTAGGCTTTGAATAAACTTTCAGGTGCTTTTTGTATAATTATCGCTCTCGGTATCTAGCGGATAGACTCCCCCCCCAATTATTAATAGTCCTTTTCTCTTTGTGAATGTTCAAAATAGTACAGATTCAGAAGATGTAAAACTACAAAAGATAAATGCAAGCTGTAATATTAACTAATACGTTGTTCTAGGGTTATTTTTATACACTTTTCTCATATGTGGTAATTATGGAAATCTGTTCAATTTTCCAAGCAAAACTAGTAAAGGTAAAGATTTCCTTGCCAGTCATGTCCAACTATAAAGGGCTGCAGAGCTTTAAACAAACCATCATGGCATAGCATTATCATCATCATCATCATCATCATCATCATCATCATCATCATCATGTTATGTTAAAAAATCTAGAACGTTCAATAAACTGAAATCTCCTTTCTAAATATCTTAAATATTTGTACATATTAATTATATTAAGGGAAATCAATTATTTAAAAAGACTGAATGGTAAGTTATGCAGAACTCTTAGATGAAAAAGGAGAACTAAAATCAGTACAAGATCTGAAAACACAAGGAGTAATATGGAATGGTAGCCTGTTGTGGCCCGGCAGAAGCCGGTAGAGCTGCCGCTAGACTCCGACAGCGAGGGGTCTTATGAGTTGGCCTTGGAGGAGGTGGAGGACCCTGGACAGGGTGTCGACGCCGAGCAGGGCGAGGAGAGACTGGTTGTCCACCAGGTGGGGGCAGAGCATTAGATCAAAGGGAATGTTCCTGAAAGTATTTGGGAGATGTATCAGGAGACAAGCAGGCTTAGGTCTACTCAGCGTAAAGGACAAAGGAGATGATTGCGAGCAGCTGTTGCTCATTTGGATCCTCGTCTGAGTATAAAGAGACTGCTGGTGCCACGCCCTGGTTGCAGAAGTCAACGTTCTCATTCACGTTCATGAATTAACAGAAACCAACTTGGAGAAATGGGAAGCCTGTTTGCATTCCCTAGGTTTGTGAGACTTACTGCCAGCGTGCTTATCTTTGTTTATTTGGGCTCACAGCCAGCAAGAGCCGGGACTGATAAAAAACATTCCTTTGAACGTTCTGTTTGGCTTTCGTTTCTGAACGGACAAGGTGGGGGTCAGAACAGTGGCCCTATTTACAAATTAAAACAAGATTTAAAAAAGATCAGGAACAATAAGGAATACACAATAAACAAAATACAATTAGATAAAATATTATTAGAAATGGGAGGAAAAATGATTGCTAGACTATATAATTTTTTTAAAGATATAAAATGGAGGAAGAGACAGTAAAGGAGACAATGATTAGCTGGGGAAGAAATTTTGGCCATAATATAGAGTTAGAAAAATGGGATAAATTATGAGAAAGAAATTATAAATTTACAATGGCAGTAGCTTACAAAGAAAACCTCTATAAAATGTTTTATAGATGGCATTTGACTCCAGCGAGATTGGCCAAAATGTACCCAAATTTATCCCCCAAATGTTGGAGATGTAGCCACAAGTTGGGAACATTCTACCATATGTGGTGAACATGCCCCATCACAAGGAAATACTGGTGCAAAATTCAGAAATGGTTGGAAGAAATTACAGAGCGAAAAATAGAACTGAAACCAGAAGCTTCTTATTAGGACTATTAGACAAAATAATGGATAAACAATCTCAATGCATAATTATATACATACTCACTGCAGCCATAATTGCTTTCACACAAAACTGGGGAAAAAAATCAATACCGCAGATGAAACAATAATTAGAAAAGTACTCGAATGTGCAGAGATGGACAAAATGACAATAGAACTAAAAGAAAAAGAAGAATCGGATTTCTATAAAATATGGAATAAAATTTATAAGTGGATAGAAAACAGAAGCCAAAACAGAAAATAGATATTGTAAATATATGGTGATATAAATAATCAATATTATTATAAGTGCTAGCACTACTATTGTTGTATTATAGGACAAGGTAAAAGCAATAGGAAGGCAATGCAGAATGGAAAATTATAAAGGCTAAACAGGAAAGCCAATACAGAAGGCTGTATAAATACTTTATAGTGTTATGCATGTTTTGTATTTTGTTTTTTCTTGTGGTGTTTTTCTTTCTGTTTTTAAAGATTAAAACATTCAATAAAAATTATTTTAAAAAAAGACTGAATTTTTAGTAGTCTGCTAATTGAAAGTCCTGCTGGTAGTCATTGTGCCATTGTGGCAAAGTGGTTTGAATGCAGTACAGCAGGCTAACTTACTGTTCACTCCAGAAGTTCAATTCTGAGAGGTTCAAGGTTTTCTCAGACTTCCATCCTTCCGAGATTGGTAAAATGAGAACCCAGATGGTTGGGGGCAATATGCTGACTGTAAATTCTTAGAAAGATCTGTAAACCCTTAGAAAGGGCTGCACTATGAAGTGGTTTATAACTCTAAGTGCTATTGCTATTGTGTTTTCTATTCAGAGACGAATTACTAATGGAATTCTGGAAGAAGGGCAGTTAGAATTTTCTAATATTTCTCAATAATCTTGGGAATACAAGTGAGAAGCAGCACTGAAGAGGTTATATTTCAGGTAAGTGGGCCACGAACTGAAAAGGATAAGATAAACCTGCAACATTGAATTAGTTATGTCAGGGATTCTTTATTTATAGCTGTTATTTGCTTAATTTTACAAAAAAAAAATCTGTTCATTGTTCTGTGTATATCTTTATTTGTTTCAGAATTGATATATTTTGACTGATACTTTACAATTTTGTATAGAGGCATACAATTTTGTAGCATCTTAGGGATCGAAATCACAACATTCAAGTAGAGATCCAGATAACATCACTTATAATACTAACATTTTCTTGATAAAGTTCATGCATGGCATGAGCAGTAACAGCATTGCCCTCTCTTTTTGTCTGATCTGAAATTTTTAAAATGTGTTTCTTTACCAAAATACACCTTTTCTTATGTGAATATGAATACGAATGTAGCATGTGCCAATATAGACACATATTTGCAACATCATTTTGCATCCATCATTTTTTTTAAATATAAACACAATTAAAAGCTCTACCACTTAGTACATATTAAGAAAGACAATAATCTCATTGATGGTCACATTTTTGACCATAAATGCAATATTCAGTTGACTGTCAAATTGAAGATGTTTTTTTAAAAAAAATGGATGGCAGGGGAAAACAATATAAATATTAGAACAATGGACATGTTTTATAATTAGCAATATATTCATTAATACCTATGGTAATACCGAAATACTTAAAATAAGTGAAACAGCAGTAGAATGCTGAACAATTAAGATTATTTCTGTAAGCCTCTCTATCTTTTTATTAAAAGCAACTAGGAAAATGCCTCATGGAATTTGTAATTCTAAATCATATTTAAAAAAAAATAGTATGATAATTTTGTTTTTGAAATTAATTTAAATCTCAAAGGATCCTATAACATTTAATATCTTTATAATGCAAAACAAAAATAAGTTACAGAAAGTCTTACTATACTACTTTGAATGGAAAATCATTATTCTACAGCGTAAAAAATGTCATTTTGGCTGGTTTGCTTGTGCATTTATGCAGCATGAGAAATAATTGCTTATCTGACTGCTTTTTTTAAAAAAATGTACATTTATTGTGAAAATCCCAAACAGATTTAAATAATTTCTTCCTCCACTTCTCCCCACCTCCGACTGCATGTATGGGAGTTCATTCCTCCATCTTTTGGAATATGCTCAAAAATTACAAATCCTTTGATAAACCAAATCTTCACTTTTATACCATAAATTCTGAAAGAAAAGGAAAGGAATGGAAAGGAAAGGAAAAAGAAAGAAAAGAAAGCCATATGCTTTAAGTAAAAAGCTCCATTCCTTTTTTTGTTTTTAGATTTATAATAATGTTCCAAGACGCAAATGAAAAGTAACCAGGGCTGGCGAGAAGGAGGGGCCACATTGCGATGTCACAATGTGCAGTCTCGATACTTCGAGATTGCCGTTGACACTTTTGCTGCTGGACGGTCCATTGAGACCTAAACTGTCCCGTACAGACGGTGATCAGGAAGACGAAGCCTTGCAGGTGTCAGGGACATTGCAAAGTCCCTGATCGACCCAAGGGAAGCGCTTTAAGCCAGCGGTAAACATGATGAAGTCGGAATGCTCCAGAAGGAAGGAAGTGAAAAGAGAAAGTGAGTCCATCTGGTGAAGTATTTTTTTCTATTTTTCAAAAGACTGCCCAAAGAAATTTTTCTTTAAAGCCAAATTAGATCCTTAAGGAAAAGAATTGAGTGGCGAAATTAACCCTAATTGGATTGCTGTGGAAAGCTTTTTTTTTCTTTGTAACTATTCTTTGTGGATTGAAGTGCTTGCAATGATTCTCATTTCTCCTATTAAAATGAACGGATTGTTTTTTTTTCTTCTGCTTTTTGTTGCTTTATTTTTTGACTTCTGGATTAAAACCTTCCTTCTTATTTTAACAATTATTCCTATTACTTGTTATTAAATTTCACTAAAAGAAATCTAAAGAACTTTGTTTCCTATAAGCCAGAGATAAATATTAGAAAGTGAAAAGTAGCACACTGCCACTCAGAGGTTGGTTTTTTTTGAAACAACTGACTTTGTAGCTGAAGGGTTTGCAACTTGTTTACAGAAACTGATAAAGAGCCAAGGGCATGAACTGTTTTCACAGGTGCCTTTGAGAACTATTTTGGCAGGGGAAAGAAAGGGGGGGAAAACAGAAATCCTTCTCCTTTGAAGAACATAAAAGAACTTGTGTTCAAATCAATCTAAAATAAAAAAATAAAAGAGGCCTGGAAGGCTAGAGTGGCAATGACTATTAGTTTTCTTTCTTTCTTTCTTTCTTTCTTTCTTTCTTTCTTTCTTTCTTTCTTTCTTTCTTTCTTTCTTCTGTTTGGGAAACATGGATCAATATTCAGATGAAGAAACCTTAAAATTCCAAAATATCTTGGCTGGAATTCAAAATCTATTGGAAGGATATGGAGAATTGAGAAGAAGTTGGAAAGACTAGTTTTCCTCACAGCAAAAGATGATGGGGTTGGAGCCCCAAAAATTAAAGGGGAGAATGAAGATATAGAAGATAAAAATAAGACAATAGATGAATGTATTAATGGAGCAAATGTGGGTGAAGTGGAAAGAAGGGAAAATGGAAAAGGGAATTTGATGAATTGGAGCTCTACCCCAGATTCCAGGATACAGAAGAAAACAAATGGTAATGATGATGGACTTAAGAAGAGAATTTTTTTCAGAAGCGAGATTGATAACCAAAGACAAGCTAATTTTAGCAGCAGCTGGTGGGCAATGAGAATGCCTGAGAGATCCTTCAAGCAATAAAGTGCAGAGAGAAGACTATAAAAACTTTATAAAGGAGATAAAAAGAAGACTGACACCACAATTGGTAAGAGAGATAAGACTGTTTTGTTACTGGAAAGATACAGGTTGACAATGAAAGTTGTTAATAATGAAAAGATACCCATGTGGGCAATTCCCAGATACACAATAGAAAATATGAATATAGTACAAAAACAGGATGTAACTACTTACAGACAGCTTCTTACCTTAGAAAGAGATGTACTACAATTAAAACCCTTGGATGTACTAAAAGAGGAAAAGGTAATTCAAACATGGTTTCAGTACGGGCAGTTACAGGCCAGATGGAAAATAGATCAAAAAATTGGCTTTATGCAAGTCAAGGACAATTTACTCAAACAAATTAGAGATCAAAGTCCAATGCATATAAAGAGATTATATAATGTATTAATAGAAATGGACTCAGAAACAGAATTAGTTAAAGACTGTATGATAAAGTGGGCTCAAAATATTGAAGAACCAATAATGTTGGATACATGGGAAAAGATCTGGGTAAGAAATGTAAAATTTACACAAGCCCAAAACTTGAGAGAAAACTTTTATAAGATGTTTTATAGATGGCATTTAGATCCTAAAAAATTGGCTTCTATGTATCCGAATTTACAACCTAAATGTTGGAGATGTGATTGTGTGGACGCTACATATTTTCACATATGGTGGACTTGCAAAAAGGTTAAAGCATTTTGGATAAAAATATGGTGGATTATGCAAAATGTTCTTAAAAAAGGATAAAGTTTACCCCTCAGTTATTTTTGTTAGTATAATTACTGATTGTACAGTTCTAGAGATTAATTTGATTTTGCACTTAATAACTGCAGCTAGATTGTTGGTGGTGCAATACTGGAAGAAGGAAGATTTGCCTACTATTCAAGAATGGACATTGAAAGTAACAAACCTAGCCGAGATGGCCAAAATATCTGCATATCTTAAGGACCATTCAAACGAGAGCTATAAACTGGAGTGGAAAAGATGGATTGATTATACTCAAAATAAATATGAGACTAAGAAATTCCAGATAGCTTATGATTAGAGACCAGGAATGATAAATTTGTCTAGAGCTAGTCTAGCAAGGAGGAGCTAAGGCTCAATTGAAAGATGTTCTTAACTATCTTTTTTTTTTCTAAGTGTATTTTAGATTGTTTTTGTTAAAGATTCATACCCTGTATTGGTTCTGGGAAGTCGGGGGGGTGGGGGTGGGGGAGGAGGGTGGGGGGAGGGAAGTAAATATTTGTAAAGTTTGTTTTTCAAAATTCTCATTAAAAAAAGAAAGTTGTTAATAAAACATTAGTTGATTTTGGTGATTAATAAGTAGGAATTTAGTAACTCTTAGATTTTTTTAGATTGTTATCAAATAATCAACTATAATAACAATAATGAAATGATAATGGATACAGCTTAATGATATATACATGTACTAGCAATCTAGTAAAAGAAATTTGGATATAAATTGCAAATTGTGACTTGGGAAAAAGACCTATAAATTTTATTAACAAATTTTTATTTAGATTTTTTTATAAAGGTGTAAGTTTTTTTTTTTTTTTTTTTTGATGAGAGGAGATGGAACATAAATAGTAAATGATTTTTAGCCAATTATAATAACAACAAGGAAATGTCAATGGACATTGTTTAACAATATATACATGCTATGGTATTGGCAAAAGTAACTTGGATATAAATTATAAACAGTGAGTTGGGGAGGAAAGGGGGGAAAGGTTTAGAAACTTTGTTAATTGACTTTTACTTAAAAGATGTCATAAAGGTGTAATGTTATTGAAGGATTTTTTTGAAATAGCTAATGAATGCCATTATGTGGTTGTGTCTTTAAGTATGAATGATTTGAGGTAAAAGCATGTTCAAATAATTGTAGTCAAATGAGAATTGTGGTATATTGATAGTAAGATATACAAAGATTTTTGATTTAAAGTGTATAATCTAATATGAACTATAAGTAATGACTATGGAAGAAATGCACGAAGGTTGCATGACACACTTTCTACAAGATGTAATGAAGGATGATTCTTTTTTGTGTGTGTTTTTGTTCAATTAAAATAAAAATAAAAACTTAAAAAAAAAAAAGTAACCAGGGCTGAAGAGTGGCCCTTCTTAGCATAAAGATCTCAGGTTGCCTCTTGATTTACAAAAGAGTTGTGGGAAATATGGTATAAGCTCATATTTGGGCCATACAATAGTGACAGCATAAACATTCTTATTTCCCTATCTTTATTACCTCTCACTCTTGAGCTGACAATATGCTTTAGAATTCAGCACTTTTTCAAGTTCAATATCCAATTCTTTCCTTTTTTTGAATTGATAATCACCTGTCCTGGATCTAAATCTAGGGTGACCACTACTCGTTCTGTAAGCACACAGTGACAATCTTCAAGTTTAAGAAGAGTCTGTAATAGTGTACTGTTATTCTATAACAGATATAGAGCTCCTGTATCCAGGGGCATGTTTTCATTTTGTTTGTTTTAAACTGATCACTGATAAGGTTCCTATCCCCCCTCCCTTTCACCTTTCTCTTTCTCCCTCTCCCCCCCCCCCCGTCTCCCTCCCTCTCTCTGCAAATGCTGGATAAAGTATATGGATTATGCAATACAAAATACTAGCAAGCTATTTTATTTTTCTGAAGGGTGAATTATAGGTTTTTATTAATTCCGAATTTGATAAACTATATACTGGAATCTGCAGAGGACATGTAACTATTGGGAAGTAATATTCCTAATCTATTTCAATGTGTATTGCAAATGCTTACAATATGCTTTTTAAATTACTAAACAAAGTACCCTTAACTGGGGAAAAAACATCTTTTAAGGAGTCCGGTTTTTCAAAGCAGTTTCTAAACTATCAAGGACAATAAAAATCTAAAAATAAAAATAATTCTTTTGTATCCAATTTTTTCCACCCTTCTGAACATTGATAGCTATGAAATTGAGAAACAGCGCTACATTAGTATTGCATTGCCATTAACAGAGAGGAGTCTACAGTCAATACACACAGCTAGCATTAAAAACAAACAGGATGGGAGTTTTATACTCAACAGGAGAACATTCTACATAGAATAGATTTTTTTTTTAGTTCTCCATTTGAAAAATAAAGTATTTAAAAGACAGGGAACAAAATAATTCAACAGAGATTCCAAACACAGCATGAAACTAAATCAGGATATTTTATAAGATCACCCAGAATGCAATTAATACCTTTAATATCCCTGAGTATATTAAAGAAACCAAAAGCTTTGCATCCATACAGCTTCAAATAAAGTTTCCTATTTTTACTAATTGTAGCACTAGCTGTTTTTAAATTATTTCAACCAGAAATGCATGCTGATGTTTATTCAGATTTAAAGATTGATAATGTCAGTAGAAAAGGCTGGAATAGAAATATAATCACTCTTTGAAGCTGAAACACTATACTTTAACTTGCACTAAGGCTTAGTTCAGATTCCGAAAAGTCAAGTATTGATAGAGTTCCAATCAAGAAGAAGCCAAAATTGCTGAGTTTCTTTTTTATTTATTTATTTTTGAATAGACACAAACAAACAAGACACAACAAGCACCATAAAAACATATTCTATTACAAATTATAAAAAGTGTGTCAATTGGTTACAAAGAACTTTTATGCATCCCTTCCACAGTCATTACCTATAATCCATATCAAATTATATATTTTACGTCTGTTGTTCCCAAACTTTTTCAGTCCACCGCCCCCTTGGTGCTACAAACTGATCATCAGTGCCCCCCATCCAGTGGTGGAATTCAATTTTTTTTTACTACTGGTTCTGTGGGCGTGGCTTTATGGGCATGGCTGGGGGGTCATATGACTGGGCGGTTTGCACGACGGAAGGAAAATAGTAACAGTAAAATTTAAATCTGTAACAATTAATTGCACATTTATTCAAAATTAAAAACCTTTTTAGTTAATGTTAATTCAACAAAATTGTTGAACATGATCCAGTGATACCAGGTTTTCAAAATCTGATGGTTGTTTATCAAGAACCTTAGCAACTAGTAACTTAGTAAACTCAGTAAAATTTAGTAACTACTTCACTGTTCAGTAAATTCTTAATGTGATGGATGGGATTGATAAAGTGATACCAGTTTCCCAATGTCTGTTTTTAAGTCACTTAGCAGGAGTCTTAAATCACCACGTTCAGTAATCTGGAGTCAATTTCTTTGCTTGGAGAGAAGTTGGATGACCACACTGAAGCCATGTTCCACCAAATATGATGTTGGAAATGCAACAAGGAGCTTCTTAACCACTCTCCATAGTGCAGGATAGCGATCAGAATTTTCTTTCTGTAACCAAAACTCTTGGTACAATTTCTTAAACTTTGGCTTCAGCTCAATGTCATTTTGCAGCTCTATGAGATGTTCCTCCACTACCCCATCTTCCTCAGTATCTGAAAATGGATTTATCACCCAATCTGGAATCAAAAAAAGATCCTGATATTGCTCATACATCTTTATGCAGCATGTCCAAATGGTCACAAAAAACTTGAAGATCATCATCTTGTATCCCACCTTTCTCTTCTAGCTCAGACAAGCTCGTAAATTGGTATAGCTCGCGATGGCCTATATTGCGCTTGAATAGTGTTAACTTTGAAATAAACGTAGAGATGACAGATTTGGCCTCAATAAGAATTGACCTAATTTCCTTGCAACTGCAAATTCACTTCATTGAACTTTGCAAATAGTTCTGATAAATAAGCAATGTCATGCCTGATCTCTTTGAGTTCACCACTGAGCAAACCATTCTTGTCTTCCAAAAACTCCACAACCGTGTCAAAAATATTGTAAAAGTGACTCACACAGTTGCCTTTTGATAGCCAACAAACTTCTGTATGAAGCAGCAAATGATTAAGCTTCTAGGAAGGGAAGGAGCAGCATAGCAGCAGCCAGAGACCTCAATTACTCAATCAGAATAGAGCTGGAAGAGACCTTGGACTTCTAGTCCAACCCCTGTTCAACCAGGAGCAATCCTATACAATTCCAGACAAGTGGCTGTCCGGTCTCTTCTTGAAAGCCTCCAGTGATGGAGCACCCACAACCTCTGGAAGCAACTTCTGTTCCACTGATTAACTGTCCTCACTATTAGGAAGTTTCTCCTTGGTTCTAGGTTGCTTAGTTTCCACCCATTGTTTCGTATCCTGCTTTGGAGAACAGGTTGACTCCCTCTTCTCTGTGGCAGCCCCTCAAATAATGGAAGACTGCTATCAGGTGTCTCCCCCCTAATCCTTTTCTCTAGACTGGCCATTCCCAATTCTTGCAACTGTTTTTCCTATGTTTCAGTCTCCAGGCCTTTAAACATCTTAGTTGCTCTTCTTTGCACTTCTTCCAAAATCTTCCAAAGTACATGGAACACTGTTACCTTCCCACCAAAGGTGGTCCCTATTTTTCTACTTGAATTGTTTATGTGCTTTTGAGCTGCTAGGTTGGCAGAAGCTGGGATAAGTAACAGGAGCTCACTCTGTTACATGGTGCTAGGGATTCGAACCGCCGAACTGCCAACCTTTCGATCGACAAGCTCAGCATCTTGATTTAGTAAATGTTCAAAATTACAACAGCACTAAAAAAAGTGATTTATGACAGTTTTTCACACTTAAAACCATTGCACGATCCCTGGGGTCAACTGGCTCATTTTATGAAGGTTTTGAGGGTCATGTGATCCCCTTTTGTGACTTCTGACAGATGAAGACAATGGGGAAGCCAGATTAACAACCGTGTGACTCACTTAATAACTGCAGAGATTCACTGCAACTGTGGCACAAAAGGTTGTAAAATTCACTTAACAAATGTTTCCCTCAACAACAAAAATTTTGGCCTCAGTTGTGACCTTAAGTGCTGGCTGCCTCCCAGTGAGCCTGGGTGAGAGGGGGGCATCAGATCAGTTTCAGAAATACATCCCTAGCATTTTTCTCCATTCGTCGGGGATTCTGTGTGTGTGTGGGGGGGCACGCCTGGCATTCCTCCAGCCCCATGTAGAGCGCATTACAGTCTCTTTGTTCATTTTTCCCTTGGGTTTTTGAGACTCTAACCTCCACTTTTTCCATTAGCTGGCTGTCTTTAATTTCATTAAATTTTGCTATATTACCATCTATGTTTTCCAATTTCTTCTCAATTCTCTCTGATGTTTCTAATAATTTTTGAATTTCAAACATAATCTTTTGTAATGTTATTGTTTTTCTTGGTATTGTGTCATTGTCCAATTTATAAACACCGCCGCACTAGTTGGAAAACAAAGCTTTGTTTTTCACTTTTCTCTCACTGCAAAGAGACATCCAAAGGGCACCTGTATAAACAACCCATCTTATCTCTTTGCAAGCTAAAACATTTGAAGTGCAAGGTCAAAATGATCAGAGAAAAGAGAGAGTAAAATATTTCCAGAATTCAGCCTCCAACCTCCAAGTGGCAGTGTAACTTCTTTTCCTTCTGATGTTACTGCTCTCTTTATATTCCTTTCATATCCTCTTTATATTCCAATCTTAAAAGAAACAAGAATGGAACAAAAGAAAAAGAAAAAAAAACCCATCCAAGACAGTATTGCGAAAGTAAAAAAATAATAATAATGATTTAATCCATAGGTTAAAAAAAGTAGAAGAAAAGCCAATACTTTCATTTTAAAAAGTAGGAAGTGTTTGCAAAACTTCCATCCATAGAAGACGATTAAAAAAAAGTATAACACACTGTCCAAAATAGCTTAAATTCGCTGCTGCTTTTCTTTTCTTTACAAGTTTAATTTGCTTTTAATCTTTTTTGGGCAGTCTCTTTTGTAAAAATAAAATTTCCTCACCAGATTTCTCTTTCTGCTTTCCTCCAGTTGCAGAGCTGTCCTGACTTCAGCAGCTTGGGGCTGCGCTTCTATCCCCGGCTAAAAGAGATTATCTTGGATCAATCAGGGACTTTGCGATATCCCTGAAATCAGCAAGACGTACTCTTCCCTATCACCATCTCTTCAGGATGGTTTAGGTCCAGATGGACCACCCAGCGGTAAAAGTATTTGCTGCGATCTCGGAGCTCCGAGATCGCACGTCCGTATCGTCGCGACGTCAAAATTGCTGAGTTTCTGATGTACATTTCTTTTGACTGGGGATCAACTGAAAGAGTAATAATTGTTGATTTAAAAAAGGAAGAGATAGTAGCAGATTCGATCATTGTTAAATATTAAACATAACTTTTAAACATTGTTAAATTATTTTTATTTATAAATATATTATTCAATTTCTGTAGCTGCTTATCTCAAGCAAGTCTCTTTGAACAGTGAGTAATGATAATAGTTAAAAACAATAACAATATAATCAGATAGATAGAAACCGTAGATAGATAGATAGATAGATAGATAGATAGATAGATAGATAGATAGATAATAGATGATAAATTGATTATAGAGGTGCTATGAACAAAACCATAGTATATTTGATTTCAAAAATCCTACCCAATTTAATAAGTGAATAACAGTTACTGAACTGTACATATGATTAACATTGAATATTAATTTGGTAAGTGCTGTTCAAATATGTTGTTTGGTATATGTTTTTTACATATTCAACAAACACTTCATAATAATATATGCTCCATGTTTTCAAATGATTGAAGTATGTAAGTTTATCATTAGGAAGTTCCTTTATCAAACTGTACTGGGAATCCAGCCAACTACTTTAAAAATAATAAGATACCTATTTTGATAATAGTTTTGTGGAAGCAATTGTGTCCTTTCTAATTTTCTGAATGTTTTGATACTTTTGCCACTGAGATTTATTAGAACTTTGGGTGCATCCTACTTATGCACAGGTACAGTATATGTGGCACCTTGCCCAAAAGTAGTAATGGTGAGAGGGATCTTGGAATCCTAGTGGACAACCATTTAAATATGAGCCAGCCGTGTGCAGCATCTGCCAAAAAAGCCAACACAGCTCTAGGCTGCATAAACAGAGGGATCGAATCAAGATCATGTGAAGTCTTAATACCACTTTACAAGGCCTTGATAAGGTCACACTTGGAATATTGCATTCAGTTTTGGTCACCATGATGTAAAAAGGATGCGGAGACTCTAGAAAAAGTTCAGAGAAGAGCACCAAAGATGATTAGGGGACTGGAGGCTAAAACATGAGGAACGGTTGCAGGAACTGTGTATGTCTAATTTAATAAAAAGAAGGACTAGGGGAGACATGATAGCAGTGTTCCAATATCTCAGGGGTTGCCACAAAGAAGAGGCAGTCAAACTATTCCCCAAGGCACCTGAGTGTAGAACAAGAAGCAATGGGTGGAAATAATCAAGGAGAGAAATAACTTAGAACTGAGGAGAAGTTTCCTGACAGTTAGAACAATTAATCAGTGGAACGGCTTGCCTCCAGAAGTTGTGAATGCTACAACACTGGAAGTTTTTAAGAAGAAGTTGGATAACCATTTGTCTGAAATGATATAGGGTTTCCTGCCTAGGCAGGAAGCTGGACTAGAAGACCTCCAAGGTCCCTTCCAAATCTGTTATTCTATTCTATTCTATTCTATTCTATTCTATTATCCTTATTTATAAGGAGATTGAACAAATAACATCAATGTTTAGTATTTTTAAAAAATTATTTACTGAATCTGCTGTCCTAATATGAATTATGATGGTGAAACTGATTTCACCATCTTTAGCTTCAGCTTCAAAGAAACACTTTCTGCAATTAAATATAAATCTCTCTCACACTGCTGTCCATTTTTCCACAGCAAACTACTCAGTAACATTTGATGATTTGTTACCAAAAATTGATTGTTTAGGTCATGCCACATAATCCTGAGGGATTACATATGGACTTTAATCTGGCTATTCCAAACACTGAATTTATCTTCTTTTCATACATTAGCTTGTAAGATTTATTAGTCTGCTTCACCCTAACCCTAACCTTGCTACATGACACACTTGCACTTCAGCTGATAGACAAATGACCTGATATTCTCCTCCAAAACTATTGGACAAGAAGCATTCCCAAGCTGTGACATGACTATCATACTTGATAAATGGAGTGATTTCTTATTGTAGAACACATTATTTTGTGTTTAATTCATATATAGTTAAGAATGTAACTAGTTTCAAACTGAATAAGGGAGAGTCCAGTAGTTATGCCAATTTATACAGAATAACCAAACAAATTTAGGAACAAACTTTTTGTCCAGCCAGAAAATGGGAGCAGCTCAAGCTAGAGATAAGAGGCATTTGACCAAGAAGCTTAAAAATTCCAGCTTCTATAAGGACAGCTAACTTGGATGGCTAAAGTGAGAGAGTTTGTGTATATTAAGGTCAGTGGTGGGTTTTCAATTTTTTTACCACTGGCTTGGGCACACTCCCATGTGTGATGCTTCTGAGCATCCACAGAAGTGTCTGGGCGGATGGATAGAACCTCCCACTGCCGCTACCACCGGTTCACCTGATCCAGGCCAAACGGGGAGCAACCCACCTCTGGTTAAGGTGCTGGTCTAGAAACCAGGAAATGGTGAGTTCTAATCCTGACTCAGGCATGAAAGCAGTTAGTTGTACTTGAGACATCACACTGCTGAGCCAAATTCACCTCACCTAGTGAACTCCATAGAATACTGTAAGGATAAACCTATAAGAAACTCATATATTAAGATACATAATTAATATGATTATGTGAGCAAATGAGTGAGAAAGTACTTTAAAAAGAAATATATCCTTAATTTATTTGTAGAAAAAATTAATTTGTGTCCAATGTGTTATCTCTATGTTAGATTATTCAAAATTATTCTCCCTTTCCCTCCCTCCCTCCCTCCCTCCCTCCGTGTGTGTGTGTATGCTACAATAAAGTTAAATTTAGTGTTTTAAAATGATATTCTTATGGATTATTTCTGTACTTCTTTTATAAATCAATTATTAAAAATATGAACAAGGATATTTTTTGTATTTTAAAAAATAAGAATAATCATACTAAAGAGCACCTGCAACTGACAATACTTGGCTTTTCAACATAAGGCTTGTGAAATGCTTGATAAAAAGTATTTATTGGGTCAAATATAGTCTAAACATTTGTATAAGAGCACATATTTTGCTATGTTAATTTTAGAAATATATATTTATTTTTGAAGAATGACGCTTAATGATTTGCAATTATATGCATGCATGCCACAATGTTTGGAATTTTGTAATAGCAGAACAGATGGTCCTAATTATTTAAGTAAAATGCAACAAACCAGTCAAAAAAAGAATTCAAAATGGCTTATTGTGAGATAGATGGTTTTTTTTCTTATTTTCTGCATGACAAACCTATCAGGTTTCAAATATATTGATTAGATATGTCTTATGAGTTATGTATAAACAGATTGCAGAAAAAAGTCTGAACCTTAGGTAGATTCATTATTGTACTTCTTTTCTCTTACAGTGTCTCATAGGAAAAAACAGAGCATTCTTTCTATAAACGTATGTTTGAATTGGCAGGAAAGATTCATATTTAACATATGGAAACTCACTTCTCAATAAAATAGCACAACCTTTACAACACTTAGGTTCCTGTCAGCAAAGTTCCTTTAGTTAATATCTAAGGTAATAGTGTGTTGATTTAGAAACTGTACTTTTAAACTACGGTAATTCCTGTTTCATACGCTTTCAAAATATATGTAAGATGACCCATTAGATAGTTTGTTTGCCACCCTTCCTTTCTTCATTAACTATCTTTAAAAAAACCTCTATGCTGATGGAATCCATACAGAAGTAACTGAATAATCAGTTTTATTATTTATAGACAAGCATGTAAAATAAATAGTGATGAAGCAAATGGTAAATATTATATATACCATACAATTAAAATTCAAAAGGTCTGTGTTATATAAAAAAGGAAAACATTGTAAAGGAATCAATTAGTATTTTCACCACTTCAGCTTTTGTTGAATAATATATATGTAATTTTTCTGCTGTGAAGAAAAGTGAATGGGTGAGGAGGAAGGAAAACATTTAAAAAGTGGCAGATTCTCACCTTTCAAAGTTATCTTAGTTTGCCAAGTAACATCTGTTAACTGGAAAAGCTTTGACCTTCCTTATGCCATTATTTCTGTAAATGCATAATCTTTCTAGAGCCAAAATTCCCACAAATCTTGTTTTACCATTCAAATACTTAGCTTACCTAAAGTAATTAACAATAAATAATCTCCAAATAATTCTGCTATCTTTTGTATCAAAAAGAATGACTCTATATATGTAATCTATGAATAATTTGGCACATATACTATTTTGTTACTTCTGAATGAATGAAAGAATTGCAGAATTGGTGTTTTAATCAATTTGGCTCCCAAGCTATTGCCATCTGAACTGTATGAAAGAAGAAGATAAATATTTAAAAGCTTTTGGTTTTCACTCTAGAAAGGTTGAATATAAAATATTGCTGTTTTGATAATGAAGCAGTCCCTTGCTCATATTTCAATGATTTTAAGATAAATTGTTAATAATGTAATTAAAATATTTATTAACTTTTTAAAAAGATCCTGCCCTTCACACCTGTTAAATTTAAGCAGCTTTTAAATATCTCTAGCTAGAGAAATGAGCCTTTGACCTAACTGTGTTGAATTACTTGGGCTACCGTATTTTCTCATTAAGAGAAAATAAATTGTGCAGTGATAGAATTCTCTCTGTCTCTTTTGATCAGGGATATACACTAATTTTGAAATGTTTGTCAATTTTATTATTACATTATTTCTAATTTAATAATAATTTCATAATTTATGAAATTTCAGACTCATAATAATGAACTTGTGAAATTTCATAATTTGACAGGCTCATTATTACTAAGGGAAGAGAGTTCCTTTACTTAGGTTTCCAGTTTTTCTCAATTCATTTTTCAGCATCCTCTCCTGTGCCTTTCTTTCTTATTATCTCTTATCTCCTGCTCCTTCTGATGCTTTTAATAAATAATCTATGGTGATCAAGACTACTTAAATTTGGTGCGCTCACCTTAAAGCTGCTATATCCCTTACAGTAGTTTAAGATCACAAGAAACTAAAAACACTTGTAAATTACTCATAAGTTAATGTAGGTGAAGTTGGCATTTCCTCCCTCTCATTTTAATTTTTTACATATATTTTACATATCTAGGTTGCTTTTATTTTTAATTGATGCACTTTACATGCACATTTATGCCACAATTTATTAACAGTAATAAAAATGAACATTAAAACATGTAATCATTAAAACATCTAAAAACAAAGAACAGTGGAAAGCAATACAGAATAGAAGAATAATGATGGCAACCAAAATAAATCCAGAAGGAAACCAGAAAAAAAGGAAACTGAAATCAATTATCCTCTCCAAAGGCCTGGGGAAAGAAACTTTAAGACCCTTCAAAACAATAGCAAGTTGGGAGCAGTTTGAATTTGTGGAGAACTTTATTCTAAAAGGCAGGTGCTGCTACAGAGAAAGTGCACATTCTAGTGTCCTGATGGGTTGCAGTTTTTTAATCAATGGAACTTGGAGTAACCAGCTCTGCCAGATTGAACAAGTCCTTCTATTGGGTATTTCTTCCTTAATTGATAGAAGGTGTATGTTTAACAGCCAGCAGAATCAATGTGTGCAGACAGATAACCTGATTATAGTACTAGGTGACAGATCACTCAAAATACTGCAGAAGAAGCTAGTAAACCACTTTCTCAAAGTAGGAGGTAAAACCAGAACAGAAAGATACAAAGAGGTATTGGAAAAAATGTTGAGATTCTCAGTTTCCCATGTTAGGAACTCACTTTGAATTTCAGCTACATTGTGGTTAAGCATCCCAAGTCTCCATACAAAATTAATCAGTACAATGACCAATTTCTTCATCACAAGTCTTTATGGGCAAACAAAATATATTTTGCACCTTAAGATTTCTTCTATTTCCTAATGCTTAAGAAAATTATAAGTAGTTCTTTCTGAAAGTTATGACTACAACAGAATATCGCATGACCACATGTTGAGTCAGCAACACATCACAGTGTTTACAACACATCACAGTGCTGCACAGTTGGGTGACTGATTCACAATGTTTCTTGCCATTTTCTGACAACAAATGCCTATTCAAATGAATAAATCCACTTAACAACTACCATGTTCACGAGAAAATGACCACATTTGACAGCTTTGCTTAATTACCACCAAGAAAAATGCCATAAAATTATGCAGATGCACAGGGGGAGGCAGGCAATCTGGACGCACTGCGATGCTGTGGGAAAGTTGAAAGTCAGTGGGATGGAGAAGGTGGTCAGTCGGGGGAGACTCATCTTCATGCGACAGCACCAGCAGCAGATCACACCCATCCAGATTGCCTTCATCCCCCCACCTCTGTCTACACCTGCTACTTGGACAAGTAATAAACTCACCTGCACTGCAGGGCGGTGGTTGTCACCGTCGACCCACACGCACTCACAGTGTCCTGTGCTGGTCACTAGGTCTTATTTTGGGAGTAGAGCTTATATTAGATGTACTGTGTTTTTCGGCGTATAAGACACACCTTTTTTCCTCCTAAAAGAAGCTGAAAATCTAGATGCGTCTTATACACTGAATATAGCATTTTTTGCCTCCTGAAGCCCTACCCCCTTCAGCAAAATGGCCATGCATACCTTTATGGAGGCTTTCAGAGAGCTCCTGGGGACTGGGGAGGGCAGAAATGTGCAAAAAACGGGGCTTTCTGGGCCCCCAGCCGCCAGGAGCACTCTATAAGCCTCCATAAGGCTATGCATGCAATTTTTTTTGACAAAAACGGGCCCGTTTTCACAAAAACTGGGACATTTTTTGCTAGTCCCCCCCCAGGAGCACTCTGCAAGGTCCCCCAAGGTTATTCATGTCTTTTTTTAAAAAAAAAATGGGCCTGTTTTTGCGAAAAATGGGCCGTTTTGGGGAGATTTGCAGAGTGCAAAAACTTTTTTTCCCCCTTTCGGAAAGCTCTTTAACTTATTGATGAGAATTACATTGATCAAGTGCTGTGCCAGCAGAAACACCTACCTATCTACTGTATTTTCTCTCTCTCTCTCTCACTCTCCCTCCCTCTCTCCCTCTACCTACCTACGTAACTACTCACTCTCTCCCTATCTATCTACTGTATCTCTCTCTCTCTTTCTCTCTCTCTCTATCCCTCTACCTACCAACCTACCTACTTCTCTCTCCCTACCTATCTACTACAATGTTTCTCTGTCTCTATCTCTTTCTATTTCTCTCGCTATCACTCTCCCTACCCACACACACTCTCTCTCCCTACTTACCTACCTACTGTATTTCTCTATCTCTATTTCTCTCCCTCTCTATCCCTTTATCTACCTACCTACTTTTTAAAAATTTGCTTCTTCAAAACCTTTGTATGTCTTATACTCCAGTGTGTCTTATTCTCAAAAAAAAATATGGTATGTTTAAAAAAACTGGGCTAGGGCTTATTTTGGGGGTAGGTCCTATTTTCAGGGAAACACATTATTTCTTATTATTAAAAAATAATAAGTTATTCTTATCAAAGTTATGATAACTTTTCATACTTGCATAATTTCTGCACATATTTTGGATTCCTTTGTTGTTGTTTGTTTGGTTACAGAAGTGAACCCAGAGTCAGTAGTACATGTAATGCAGGAAAACATATTTTGTGCACAGCAAAAATAATTATACTATGGTGTTAATCAAAGTTCAAATTTCTGCTGTGAAGACATTTGGCCTTCTTACACTAAGTGATAGAGTAAGTCACACTATGTATCTCTATCATGTAGCTAATAAAAACAAGAATGGGGGTGGGGTAGGGAGGAATAACTTTAATATAGCATCACCAAAACTTTGATTGGATATGCCATTGTTTACCTGGACAGAAAATTGTGTCAGTGTTGTTGTCCAAAATGTTCACTTTCACTTCTCATATAATATTTCCTGTTTACTAAGAAATTATATTGAGAGAGGGGGGAGGAAGAGAAGAGAGAGATGGAGAAATATTCTTATCCATCCAGCCATTATCTTAATCATCTTAAAATGTTGTATCTTAAAAGTTAATATTAGTTGCTTGCTAAATAGTATAAAACACCCTTAGTTTGTGCTTAATCATAGAACTCTGGATGTTTTGAAAGAAGTATTCAGGAAAATGGAATCAGATTGACTGCAATTAGCACTATGACTCATATTTAATATGAAAAACTTCACAAAGAATTGTGGAACAGAGTTTTAAAAATACAACTGTATCAAAATAATTTCATTTGTCAACGGTGTATATCATTTTTAAAATTATTTTAAAATTTAAAAGTAATTTGTATATTTTTCTGATTTAAACTTATATGAAAAATATTCATCCTGAAAGAGGATTTCAGTAGAATAAAAAACAAGTTATGTTACCTTATATATTCAGAAAACAAGTTCATAGTTCCATTAAAAATAAGAAAAAAATATGAAAAACATCTACACGATTCTGCAAAAGTGTGGAAGATATGTAGAAACTATTTTCTTCCCATTTTTATAACATTCTAACCTTTTCATCAAATAAAATTAAATGGTAAAAGGACATACATTTATTTATAAGACACAGGGCTAAAGTATTGCACTGCTATCAAGGAATATGATTATAGTCACCAAATTGGAAAACTTTTAAATGAAACTAGACAAAATCATAGTTGCAAATAATGACAGCTAATCCCTCTTTCTGAAACAAAAAAAATTATGTATTTAAATAGCAGCTGCAAGAAAACAACAACAAAAAAAAAACTTCTGCTAAAGAGAAGCCCACCAAGAGGATACAAAGGCAACAGCTGTTGGCTTTTGAAAACAAGATGCTGAATTGACAGGACTCTGGACTGATTTGGAGAACAATGTTATCCCATTTGTTTTACATAAATCTTATGCAACTTTTCTTAGGATTTCTGAAGGTATGCTTTGCTGGATACTGTGGATAGCCATTTCAATTACTTCATAGAGCAAAGTTGTTGCCAGATAGATAGATAGATGGATGGATGGATGGATGGATGGATGGATGATAGATAGAGTATATATATACACACACATACTCCATATATATATATATATATGTGTGTGTGTGTGTGTGTGTGTGTGTGTGTGTGTGTGTGTGTTTTGTGCTGATAAATAAATAAAGGGACACTTATCAGCACTATTTATCAGCACAAATAAAAAAAACACAATATAACAAAGGCAACAGTAAAAATATTGGGTTTCTGTCGTGATGGACTCTTGTGACAAGCCGATTGACAGATGATGGAAGCAGTTAGCTTCCTCCCATAATTGGGGCTTACCAGGGGTTGTAAAAATCTTATATATATATATATATATATATATATATATATATATATATATATATATATATATATATATATATATATATATATATATATATATATATATATACACACATACATACATACATACATACATACATACATACATTCATTCATTCATTCATTCATTCATTCATTCATTCAGAAAGGATACTTGTTTCAATTATACCTAGAAAAGTATGTGGCAAGGGAAAATAAGTTTCCAACAATATAAATGAAAGCTTCTTAATATTCTATACTGATGTATTTTTTGCAAATGTGTGGTTCCAGTCTCACTATTGCATTATATACAGTAACTAATTTCAATGTAATTTCATTATACTACTAATTTCAATGAAAAAATGCCTTTCTTTAAGGAAAACTTTTGGGAGTTGGTTAAGGTGGGAAAGTTGAGACTAAAGCAAAAAGACAATTTCCCAAAGCATCAAATCTGGGTCAAAAGGATCAAATCATCTTTTTTCTGTCTGGTACATTCAGCCTCCTACAGCTGCCTTTATAATGCTGCCAGAATGCTTTCCGATTTCATGCTTCGGGTCCACGTCAAGACTTCTCGACACAGACTGGAAGTAAGATGCCTCAGGGTAGCCTTGAAGCAGAAGGCCATGATAAATGAATGAAAGTAGACATTAAAAAAAACAACCTATGAATTGCTGAATTGTATGTTGCAGAGAGCAGGACGATTGCTCACTGTATCACAGACAAAACATGTGAACAAAGACAGAATTTGGACTAGCCTTAAGAAATGTATGTTCATATGCCTCGCCTGACACAAAAAAGTAGTATTTCAAAAGAAATGCTGTATTATCCTGCTGCTTGTGTATAACACTGAAAGTACAGCTGAAAGTGAAACAGTTTTTGGGGGAAAGGACATATTTTGTTGCTCAATGTAGAGTTACACTTGTTATTTCTCTCATATAGTATACCTTTTGCATTTGTCAGATAGTATTTTAACATTTTCAGTTTTAATCTGTGACAATTTTCCTTCTCTAACTAATTGGATTCCATTTGTAAATTAAAGCAAAACAATAAGTATCTGATAAGGTTTAGAGGAGGGCTGTGAAAAAGGTGCAGTATGAAAAACATATTTTATCAGAAAACTTGAAAAATCTTTGGAATATTTAGTCAACTAGGAAGTGACTTAAAGACATTCTTTAAAAGTCTTGAAGGCATTCATTGTAAATATATATTTTAAGCTTCCTAGAACACATAAGAGTGCATAGAGATTTTGTAGAGATTACTTCCTATTTGAAACTCTTTCAATTCACTCATAAATTGAACAAACTGTCAGATTAGATGGAGGGGATGTATATAAAACAAAGAAGTATATCTGAATTTTGATTTACATATTGCAGAGTTCTTTTGTAAAGGTTACCTGATCTTATGGGCATATTTTATTAACATGACATATATCACATAACTCATATCACCTCAATGATTTTCAGAATCATAGATAAAGGAATTAGTGGATTCTAAAAAACAAAAACAGTATCTGAATGTTTGTATTTTTTGTATTTTGCTGCTTTTTCTTGTTGAAATAATATTACAGAGTAGTCAGTTATGATTAATACAAACAATGTCAAATAGTGGAATCAATAGGCAAATACCCTGTTATCTCACATCCTATATTTTCTACACTTAATATTCTTTAGAAAAGCCTACCTAATTTTTTTCTTGGGTTTGCAGAAAATTCTGTAATAAAGGGTAGATTTCTAATTTTTCATTCACTATTTCCATCCTTCTATGCATTTGTTTTTTCTGCTGTTTGTCTTTTCTCTTAAAAGATCTGAGTTGTGTTGCCTGTATAAGTGAGAGATTACATTGATTTGATTTAGAACTTTGAAATTAATTATATGAAACCTTCTAATGGGAAACTTCATGTCTGGAAGTGATAAAATGCCTTTAAAGTTTTATCACAGCAGGACACCAAAAATTTAAATACATCATTGAATAAAACTGAAATAGGTTTTAAAATGTCAGTGTATGGGAAACAGATTGAAAAATATGAAATAGTGAATATATAAAAATATAACATATTTAACAATTATACATAAATCCTAAACCTGAATACTCATATGGACAACTTTTTTCTATTATATTTACAAAAGGAACTTGTTGAAGTCATTAATGATTTCATGAGAAGAAATAGTGAGAGTATGAACTTTTTTGTACTAAATTATAAAAGGGCTTGTTAATAATACCAACAATTCTAGAAATTACAGAAAACATGAAAAGAAAGCAGAAGATAGGATATTGAGAATATTAAAATTGCTTTGGTAAGAATAAAGAGTACAAAACTGGTTTATTTGATCAAGGCTAAAATAAATGTTTCATAGGTTTTTGTTGATGATAATGTTTTAAAGATTTTGTTTATTTGAAAAAAAAGTGAGAGGTTAAACAGAAAAGGAATATAAATGTCAAATGAAGTATTCAAAATTAAGAGTATTAGATATAGTTTGTAATAGTTATGTTTTTATTTCTTGCAACCCTTAATAGACTTTTGTTTAACAAGATAGAGTGATGACACTTTAAAGATTGGTTTATAGAGAGTAGGATGAGATGTGGGATGAGGAGATGGGTTTTTTAAAAGAGAAAATGATAAACTGTTGACTTGCTGGGGATTAAGGGGGATGTTTCTTCTTTCTTTTCTTTTTTTTCTGCACTTTTTATTTTTTTATTTCTATGTATATTAAATTATTTATATTGGATTAGTTTTTTGTAACATAATCTTTAATTATTTAAAAAAGAATTCAGGGACAAAAATGTATTACTATTTATTTTGAACTTTCCCAATTAGATGCACTAGGTCAAAATTTCAATTTAGCACCTTGAACTTTTTGACCAGCCACACAGAATAATATAAATTATCTAGAAACAAATAATTTGGAAGTTGGACATAAAATAGAGCTGTGATTCATCAAATGATAATATTAATTAAAAACCTGATAATAAGTACTGTTATACCCAAGCATAAAATGCTACTTTAAAAAAAATGCAAGAATAAGATGGAATGGATAATGGACTAATGGATAGATTGAAGTAGACTGTAATATGGTCATAAGAACTTTGATCATAAAAGCACCTGCAGCTGTTTAAGAACTCGGCAAACGCTTAATGAACCTCCTTCTAAGAGAACTGTTACCAGCTTACATGGAGCTGTTTTTTATGATTGTTAGCAAAATAATAAAAACAAAAATGTACATACAGAGCCTCAATCCTGCCTGGCGATTGATACTACCTATAGATATCGGAAACTAAAATCATCTTCCATAATTTATTTAGTATCGTAGTTAAAAAGTCTCTTTGAATCAGGGTTATTTTTATTCAGGTTTTTTTTTTTTTGGCCTTTACCTTTCTTCTCTGAAGAAGAATATATAAGTGTTCAGGTATATGATAAATTGCTTCGCTTGAGTCCTCCTGTAATTCAGATGTGTATTGTATCTATGTGATCATTTAGGAATATTTACTATTAAGTTGATAATCTTATTTTCCTTCTCTGGGCTTATCCAGAGAGATGATTTAATGTGCTCTCTTCCCATTCATGAGCTGGCCAACTAATTTGCTGTGTCTCCATGGCTTATTTCTATTCTGCCTTAGTGACAGTTCAATCTGGAGCAAGTTAAGCTTTAGCAGTTAGTGACTGCATTTCCTCTCTCACCTGTGTTCCCTTCTCCACCTAATGAGGGAAAAAAAAGATTACCAACAATATTTTAAAACCTTTTTATATAGCTCTGCTATTCATCTTACTATTGCTAAGAACTAGTACACTTCTTTGTCTATTAAATAATTCAATCTTTCTCATTTTCCTTTTTAAGTGAGGTTATCACCCTCTGTCTAGGGAACTTGCGGCTACTATTCTTCCATGGTTAAACTCTTCTCTGTTTGTTTCAGAAATCTACTTGTGTCTAGTTATGTCTTTAAAAATTTATATTCATTCATTTATTAAAACTATGTTGGAATTGGCTATGAAAAATACAATCTGTCTGACTTGAAAAAGGATGTATGAACAAATAACATAAATACATATGAAGATGCCCTTGATGTAGAGGTTGAACTTACATCAGTTCAACCTATAGAAGAAGGTAGAAGACAAGTTCCCACTCACCCATATGGAGTTGGAATTTTTCTGTCCAACTCCTTATAAAGGATTATTATTCCAGGAATAAATAATTTCAGAATTTCAATCTAATCTTTAAACATTTGATTTTGTTAAGAGATACTGGAACAATAAATGTGTTAATAAAAGTTCATGATGTTTTTACATTGGATATAAACGGAAACAGATACATACAGATGGGAAAAGATATGTTTTTAAAGAATCTGGTTTGTAGTTTGAATTTTAAGTTAACAGTGCATATGCTCATACATACATATACACAAATAATTTTAAAATATTTTAATTTGGCTTTAAATAATGCTTACAATTATTTTGTTACTAATCAATTATATCATTACTCATACAACAATGATAAAGCATCAGACAATCAAAACCAAGCCAAAGACATAATGTTTATTACAATTTATAAAAATGTATTATGGAAATATATGATTATTTTTATTTAAAATAATCATTTTAAATTATTTAAACATTTTATGGTAGTCTATATTTCTGTTATATATTTTAAAGCAATGACATCTTATTCAGCATTAATTTTACCTCTCTTTAATTGTTTAACTAACCTATAAAATGTGGTGAAACATCATCACATACAGGCAAATTGTATGCCAACAGCCTCACATTCTATTTATTTATTTCCTGTGTCCATTTGTTAACAGTTTCCTTCAGGCCTCTTTAATAAATGTTATAACATCTGGGACATAAGAAAAAAGGCTCAAGTGTTTACAAGTGTCAATACACTTTAGCTTTTACATCCTAAGAAAAATAAGAAAAATAACAAGAATAATATTTATATTTAATGAAGTTTTGATGAAAAAAGAAGTACAATTTTTATACATGCAAAATAATGTTCACATAATGAGAATGTGAGTAGCAATAATTAATTCTCAGCTATCAAAAATTATTACCAAGTGCTGGAAGGGAGAAGACTAATTGAGTAAAATGTGCTAGTACAATTGGAAAGACAAAAGCTGTAAGGTGTTTTAAATTGATATGTATCCAATATAAATAAGGAAAAATCTTAACCTACTGTATAATTTGATATTTATTATTTATTTATTTATTTATTTATTTATTTATTTATTTATTTATTTATTTATATAAAATTTATATAGCCACCTACTCATTCACAGCGACTCTTGGTGGCTTACAAACAGTAAAAAAAAACATTATTATTTTTTAAAAAATCATAAAATAAAAATAAAATACCTCCCACCGTCCCTTAGTAACATGAGCCATTTAATGGTTAATCGTCAATGGTTCCCCAGGCCTGCTGGCAAAATTACATCTTCAGGGCCTTACAAAACAGTGTTAAAATGGAGGCCAGTCTAATTTCTGGAAGGATAATGTTCCAGAGGGAGAGAGCCACTATGGAGAAGGCCGTTCTTCTGGGTTGTACCATATGTACGTATCCTCCTTAGGAAATGGGACCTTGCCTCCCCTCTCTAATCAGTCAAATGACCAGCTGTATCTGTCCGCCCCGTGCCAACTCAGTGAAGCGGTTGACGTGATGTGTCAGTGCCTGGAGGCTGTTAGGGTCTGGATGGGGGTAAACAAGCTTGTACTCAATCCTGACAAGACCGAGTGGCTTGTGTGTTTCCCTCCCAACAATTGGCCATGTATTCCATCTCTCAGGCTGGGGGGTGAAATTGTACGCCCCTCAGACAGGGTTCGCAATTTGGGAGTCCTCCTGAACCCACAGCTGATTTAGAACACCATTTGTTGGCTGTGACCAGGGGGGGCATTTGCCCAGGTTCGCCTGGTGCACCAATTGCGTCCCTACCTGAAGTGGGAGGCTCTCGCAACAGTCACTCATGCCCTTGTGACCTCAAGACTGGACTACTGCAATGCGCTCTACATGGGGCAGCCCCTGAAGAGCATTCGGAGACTTCAGCTTGTCCAGAATGCAGCCGCGCGAGCGATTGGGGGTGCACCCCGGTACACCCACATTACACCTATCCTCCGCGAGCTGCACTGGCTGCCTATTGGTCTCCGGATATGCTTCAAGGTGCTAGTCGTCACTTATAAAGCCCTTCATGGTATTGGGCCTGGGTACTTGAGAGACTGCCTGCTGCCAATTACCTCCAACAGACCGATTAGATCCCACAGACAAGGCCTCCTCCAAATTCCATCCGCCGGCCAATGCCGATTGTCTATCACCCGGAGGAGGGCCTTCTCTGTGGCTGCTCCGGCCCCTGGAACGAGCTCCCCATGGAGATTCGGACCCTCACCACCCTTCAGGCTTTCCGCAAAGCCCTTAAAACCTGACTGTTCCGACAGGCCTGGGGTGACGAGTTCCCGTCCCCGCTCGAATTGTGTGGCTGTTGATGGTTTTTAAATTCTTTTTGTAGTTGCTTATTTGTTGTTGTTTATTTCCTCTTGTCTGTATTCCCTCCACTTGATTTGTTAGCCGCCCGGAGTCCCTCCGGGAATAGGGCAGCATATAAGTGCAATCAAATCAAATCAAATCAAACCAGTAAGTTCATTTATTTAATCGGATTGATTACCAAAGTTTAAAAACAAAGTGAAACTGATATGAAGGTAGGTAGGTGTTGTGACTCAGCAGAAGTTTGCTGTGAGTTGAGTCAGGATGCAGGAATAACAATGCAGCTGGGGCTCGTTAGTGTCATCTTTTGGAGAGAAAAGGACTGATGGTGCCACGCCCTGATTGCAGAAGTCAACGTTCATTCATTCGTTCGTGGTTCGTCGTTCATCGGTTGTGGTTTGTTTGTGAGAGGCACTTGGATAAGTGATTTGCTTTCTGTAACTCTGATTCAAAGAGACACTTGGATAAGTGATTTTGCTTCTTGAAAACCTGGTGCTGTAAGAGTTTTGTTTCTGCATTCTGCTGCGTAACCCTTGTTTGCAAGAGACTTTATCTATGTTTATTTTGGGCTCGCAGCCAGTGTGAGCCAAGACTGATAAAGTTATTTCCTTTTAAGTCTGTCTGACTGTCGTCTGTGAACGAGGGAAGAAGGGGGGTCAGAACAGATAGGTATGCAGGCAGACAGATAGAATAAAAGTAAAAAATATATTTTTCATATTTTAATATAGTACACATATTAAGTATATAACACTTAGTGAAAAACTTTTATCTGTACAGAACCTATATTCATTGAGAGGATACAAGAACAACTTCAAGATAACCTGGGAGCAATGGAGAACACTCTCAAAATAATAAATCTATTCAAACATATAGTTATTTTGTTTTACAAATATGAGTAATAAAAAAAAGCCACAATGACAAACAAATTGCTAACATGGAATCATTTAACATCAGAAAATTAGTCAGGCAGGGCTGCATTCTGTCTCCATATTTATTCACACTATAGAGTGAATACATTTCACACTCAGCTGATGTCAAAATCAATAGAAGGAATGTCAATATCTAGGATATGTTGATGATACTACATTGATTGCAGAAACCAAAGAAGACCCAAGAAGATAATTTTAAAACTAAAGAAGGAAAGCAAAAGTTATAGTATATCTTTGCCATTTAAGGAAAAGAAGAGGGATGTAAAATAAAATTAATAGAAAATATGGTAGGAGAGGGACATAGTTTTCTTATGTACAATTATTAGAAAGGATTAAAGGAGGCACATGGGAACTGACTCATATTTATGACAATTGCAGTGTCCTGGGGTCATGTGATCAACTTTTGTGATCTTCAGACAAGCAAAGTCATTGGGGAATCCAGATTCACTTAATAGCCAGGTTATTAACATCAATTGCAGTTATTCCCTTAACAACCGTGATAAGAAAGATCATAAAATGAGGCAAAACTCAAAAATGTCCCACTTAACAATAAAAATTTTGAGCTCAATTGTGGTTGTAAGTTGAGAACTATCTGTATATACACAGAAAAATGGACATGAAAATAATGGAACTTGCAGAGATACTATATTCCTTGATTACAGAAATGACAATATTTACATTTATTGCTGACTGGAAATTTCTTATAGACTTTTTATGTGAAACAGAAAAATAATTTCTGATTTATGGTTTTGATGACTATAAAAATAGAAAGTTGTATTTGTAACCATGAATAAGTTGCAATTTTAAATATAATGTCCACTGGAAAATATCTTTAAAATTGTTAAAATAAACAATGAGATGATAGAAGTTGCTGACAGTTTCAGTTTTCTAGGATCCAAATACAGATTGTGGATGTATAAAAGAGATTTGGCAAAATTATAGACTAAAAGGCATAGGAGAAGGCTATATAAATTCTTGAAAGATTGCAAGATTTGAATATAAATATTAAAATTGTGTTCTCTGTTATTATATAAAGATGTGTGGAGTAGTCTCTAAATAAGACTACTTTGGGGGAAAAGACTAATGTGATTTACTTTCCGCCAAGTTCTAAAACTAAATAAAAAAAAACTTAATTAAATAGATTAGTCAAAAATTGGATCTGAGGATGCCAAGTCAAAGACCAATCTTCAGTCTCATCTGCCAGAACTAAACCTTTCACTAAGCTTGAATCCTGTGAATATCCATTAAGACAAAACATAGATCATTTCTACAGAAAATGTAAATGGATAAAAAGTCAGTAAAAAGTCAGCTGGCTATCGTTAGGATTCTATGTCTGTGGGAAGAAGAAATTGGAAAATACCAATCAGAATACAGTCTGACATATACAAAAAAGACTTCTTAGAAGATGGGAAAAAGAGATGCAGTGGCTCAGTGGCTAAGATGCTGAGTTTGTAGATCAGAAAGGTCAGTAGTTTGGTGATTCAAATCCCTAGCACCACGAAATGGAGTGAACTCCCGTTATTTGTCCCAGCTTCTGCCAACCTAGTAGTTCGAAAGCACGTAAAATTACATAGGAACCACCTTTGGTGAGAGAGTAACAACATTCTGTGCGCCTTTGCCATTTAGTCCTGCCAGCCACATGACCATGGAGACGTCTTTGGACAGCGCTGGCTGTTCAGCTTTGAAACTGACATGAGCACTGCCCCCAAGAGTCAGGAATCACTAGCACATGTGTGTGAGGGGCACCTTTAGCTTTTAGAAGATGGGAAGCTCAAAAAATAAGAATCTCAATATTATCAATATTCAAATTAAAGTGGACATCCAGGTGAAAATGCTAGTAAGATATTAACAGCTGATTACATCTTTCATAAAAAGCGTCAAAGACAGAGGGCTTTTGGTATCAAGTGCTTAACAGTAAAATTGGAAGACTGACCCTTGAATCAAGGTGACAAAAAAAGTGTGTAACCACTAAAGAAAATAGGATCCAAGACAGGACACTCAAGGACACACACTGTTAGGCAGAAATTACCAAACCTGTCTCAACCATACAAAGAATAAGAAGACAAAAAAATATCAGTTGGTTTCACTCAATAAGTTACTCTCAAGAACTGCTAGGAAAATATTCCAATTCCTCTCCATCTTCTAATTTTCAACCATCAGACAGATGTGTGCTCATGTAAGAGGCATTTCTTGGTCTTCTGGCAAAGAAGTCTAGACAATTTCACAGTTCAGCTTATTAACATTTCTCCAAAATAGTAACTCAAAAGCAAGACTATTATAAATAATTACGTATGAAATAGTTACAAAGAAACTCTGATGGAAAAAACTGCAAGTATTCTTTTTTAATATAACACTTTTACTAACTGAATTAGATATATTACACACATTCAATATTCTTTGGCAGAGTTTGAATAGCTTTTGAAAAATTGAGTTTCAAATTACCATTTGTGTGATACATTTTTTTGCTTTTCAGCCTTATTTTTCTCATACTTGTTTTATTGTCTGTCTGTCTGTCTGTCTGTCTGTCTGTCTCTTTCTTTCTGATACTGTCATTCCAAGGTAAATAGACTACTTTTTAAGATAAGAGAAAATGCACACTTTGAAAGGAAACCCAGGTACATGGATTAAAAAGATAACTTGAAGTTTCATTTCTCTTATCTTATTGCATCTTTACTCCCTCACAGAAGTTGAAATGATAAATGCACAATACAAGAATGACACATGGCAGACAAACTAATCAATGCAGATCTCTCTCAGAAGAAACTAGTCAAGAAAAATCTGACTCTTTTTCTTTTTAGTAACAAATTCTTTTCTCAATGCCTCTCCAGATTTTATATGCAAAATCAATATAAAGAATAACACTTCTGATGAAAAAATCAAAGCATGACCACAAAAATATAGCCAGCCAGAAAAAAAATGCCAGATTATTGAATCAGTGGATATACTTTCCTAAGCGTATAAATCCAAGTACTATTATTGAGTAATGAAGATTGCTGTTTTGTTGTAAATTATCTTCATTAAAATGGTGGTAGCTTGCATAAAGAAAGAGTTGCTATAACATATTAACTAAATTTCACTTTTTATTTCCATATGCCAGCATTAATAGTCCATGGATATATCCATTTTTATGCTTATATTTTTTATTATCATTTTTATCCACTGATTTTATGCTTCCCTAAGCCCCCCAAATGAGAGAACTATTGTTGTGTTAGTAGGCTTGTTTTCCCCCCCTGCAATATATGAAATAAAATTGACTGCATGCCAAATGAGCTTGAACAGTTTTAGGTTTGGCTTAAACAATTTTATTGTCAATTTTCCCTTGTCTTTAGGGTTTTTCTTTTCTTTTATTCTTATAAGAAATCAAGCACATAACCCAATTCTTAAATTATTTTGATTTAAATACAACTATTTGGAAAATGAATACAAGCATATGAAATGTATGTATGACTGAATTACATTTTCTCCCTTACTTTAAAAAAATCTACTAAAAGTAAAGCATATAAAAAAACCCACATATAGTATCCATTTTTGTATTTTGAAATTGTCACTTAGTTGCATATTATTCTTATGGGTAATTACTCATCTCCTTGGTTGTTTTGTGTAATTTATTCATGTTTTTATTTACATAAATAATATTTCCTTGGAGATTTAGTTCTATCTTCAAAATAATCAATTTCTATGTAATCCTGCTGGATATAAGATGTGGCACAGAGAGGTATAGAAATGGAGGAATCACCAATGTGTGAATAAAAGGCACCTTGAAAGGCTAATATCATCTCATTTATTTAAAGTATGTCAGTTATCTTTTTGTTCAATACAGAATAAGTAGAATTTTTGACTGCGACTAAAATAAGTTTGGAAAAAGTATTATCTTAAATAATGCATATAAAACAATCATTTTGCAGATGAACGGAATACAAGATACATTTGGTATAATCAGTTCTTTTGGACTGTAAACTATTAATGGTGTTGAACTAGAATATATGAAACACTTTATAATGTATTATCTTCTTTTGGGGTTTTCCTGGATGCTGGATTATTTCTTTTCCCCCTTTTATTTGGAAATCTCTATTATTAATTTTTAATTTAATAAATTCAATGTTTTTCCAAAATGTCAAAAAATGTAATTAAATTCTTAGGGTGGCTGATGTTTCTGGTTGTAAATTTCTTTTCTCTTTTTTCCTCTAAAGAGGGTATCAAAACAGATACTCTGAAATATCCCACTTTCACTTTCACAGCCTGACTAATCTGCAGTCTATTCTAATTAGGAGTCTCTTGTTGGTTTCAGCCGATGTATTTGAAATGCTCTCCTGTAATGGAGTAGAACTTCATACCATCTGCTTGTAGGGTTTTGTAACTCACAACAACAATAAAGTAATTAGTGTTAAAGTAAATGTTTTGTCTCTTACAATGGTCAATGAGATGTGCAAAGAAGGTTTAAAAGTAGAGCAAATGGATGATATCTGTCAATTAATGATAACATTTGGCAGCCAGCGTTTCTGGCAGCCGTGGGTAATAATTATTATTAGCCACAGCTGTTTATAATCATTACTTCATATTATCCTTTTTAAGAATCTATTGACAATAGCTTAATCCAAAAAATGAAAGATAATAAATATTTTAATAGATCTGAAAAACATTTATATTGTCTAGCAAAGATAAACTATCACAAAAAGTCTGAGAACTTAAACATACATTAAAATTGTTATATCTAATATTGTTGTAAACTTCTTTTGATTTTGCAGGGGAAGTAATTCAATATAAATTGGAACCAAGAAATAAATGGATAGTTAGGGACTGAATATTTGTTCTTCCAAATTACAGAAAAAGTAATGTCATGAAATATCTTATGTTGCCTGGCAGTGTTACCCTAATAATAATATGAGTATGATATGAATAATACATGAATAATGAATAATATGAATTTTAAGTAACATAAAAAAGGAAAAATGTGAATAACTTACATAATAGTGCATGGAGCAGAAAAGAGCAAGCATGAAATTAAAAAAATACAAAAATCTCAAAAAGTTTATCAAGCACACAGGAAAAGAGCATAACATCTTCAAAAATGTATACAATCTTCTAAAATGGATGCTATCTGTTCAATGAAACACCATAAAAAGGAAAAAAAAATCAATATATTTGCCAGTAAGAAGTCCTCATCAGCTTATTAGGATTCCTTCACAGTTGGAATATACAGAAAAAACACCTTTATCAGATTTTAGGGAAAAGGCAGGCAAGCATGGGAGTAAAGTTTCCTATGCCACCAGACTTGAAATTTTGGGCTTGGACAATCTGGAACTGCGCCACCTGTGGTATGATCTAAGCACAGACACAATTGTCTGCTACAATGTCTTACCTGTCAATGACTTCTTCAGCTTCAACTTCAATAATATATGGGCAAACAATCAATACAAACTCAAGGTAAACCGCTTCAAACTCAATTGCAGAAAATATGACTTCAGCAACAGAGTGATCAATACCTGGAATGCTCTACCTGACTCCATTATTACAGCCTCAAACCCTCACAGCTTCAACCTTAAACTGTCTACCGTGGACCTCACCCTATTCCTAAGAGGCTCGTAACGGGGGGGAGGGGGGGTTATAAGCGCACCAGCATGCCTAACGTCCCTGTCCTACTGTGCCCATCTATTTGTATTCATTTCTTTTGTTTATATCGATGTTTATATCTATACCTGCTGTCTTGTATGTTTGACAAACTAATAAATACAAATACAAAGTCCTCATGAAATCGTCTTAATCCTTTAGCACTTTCAAAGTCTTAAATAACCTTTGAATTTTGCCTGAGAAAGAAATTGCATTCAGTATAAGCCATGAAAGACTACTAAAACATGATTCTGTCTGCACTCACCAAACTTCTGGCTGCTATAATATGAACCAATTGCTATTTTTAAATATGTTTTACTAGAACCTGCAAGCAGAAAACACTATAGTACTTCAGTCCAAATACAACTAAATATGTGTCACCGTATTCAGCATTAATTTTTTAATAATGAATGCAGTTGGTTTATGAACATGAAGAACACCTGCACTTAGAACTGCTGCCGTTATTGTGCTAGTAGGATGCATACTAGTAGTATATGTCTACGTTGAAATAAGCATTGTATATAGAATGGGCATATAGCTGCTACAACAGATCATTTTTTTTTCATTCATTACTTGGCCTAAGGGTCACACTGGCTGATTTATGTCTCATGGCGGTTTATGTCTCATGGCGGTTCTGTTTTCCATGTGGTATTTGTATGTTTTTAGTGCATTATAGTACTGCAACATTTATCTAAAGACAAATGTCAGATGTGATCACTCCAAAACAGATTAGAGTAGCTAGAAATGAGTTTCTCAAACAGGAATTCACATAAAAATCATACTGAGATGAAAATCATTGGTCGTAGGTATCTCCCCCCCACCTTTCAGAAAATATTTGGAAACCTAGTTGTAAGTAAATTATTTGAGTAAAAACAATGTAAACAATAACAAAATAAGGTGACCTGCAAATTTATAAGCAAAACTAGGATTGCATTGCTAAAAGTTCCTCCTCCAGTGAAATGGAAAACAGGATTTTTTAAAAGACTGGTTCATTTGAAGGTGAAAATAAAGTACCTAGAAGGTCTTAAATAATGAGGTTCTTGTAATCTGAGATTGACGCAGTTCGGCAATAACACAATAACATTTTGTGACAAGAAAAATTGAACTCTTTTTGAAACAAATTATAAATTTGAAATTTCATCATAGAACCATTCCTTGTTACTTTAGAAAATATGTTTGTCTTTTTGCTATGTTTACTTCTCTAATAAAAAGTATGCAGTATTCTATGATTATCTATAACATAATTATCCTGTATGAAATTCTAACATATAAAACAAAGATAGTTAACTAAGAGCTATTATCTTTAATATGTTTAATTTGTTTTAGGTTTTTTCTAAAAGGAATTAGACTGCAATCAAAACTTTAGCACTGTAATAAGTTTTGAAAACACTTTCTATTTTCATCCTAACAAATATCTACTTAATTACTCTGCTATTAAAAAAACAAGGTCAGAAAATACAACAAAGAAAAATAACTGAAATCCTTATTACACTTACTAGAGTTGGTAAAGTACACTGGATGAGATTAGGGGTTGAAAAATAATTTTGGTCCAAGGACTTAATTGACTTTAGGCAAACACATTGGGAACTAAAGGCCTATCTATGGTCAACAGAGTCATAGTGGAATGTAATTTGACCTTAAAATCATTACTTTTTTGAAACAATTGTTCATTTTGTCACACATTAATTTAATTCTTCTTCCAAAGAGAGAGGGGAGGGAGGGAGGGAGGGAGAGAGAGAGAGAGACAGAGAGATCGAGAGAGATAGAGACAGACAGAGAGAGACAGAGCCAGAGATACAGAGACAGAGAGAAAGACAGAGAAAGAGACAGAGAGAGAGACAGAGAGACAGAGAGAGACAGAGAGAGACAGAGAGAGACAGAGAGAGACAGAGACAGAGAGGACAGAGAGAGACAGAAAGAGACAGAGACAGAGATACAGAGACAGACAGACAGACAGACACACCTCATCTACACAGATATTAAGAAAGTTTCTTAATTTAGCAGTGATCCCTTCATAACCTTGGACTTAATGCCATCAAAATTTTTATTAAGTATTTTTTTTAAAAAATGAATTTTTTAAAAAAATGAGAAGTATTTGCATACTTTTATGTAACATGCACTTTTTGGTGCCAACTTTATCAAATAAGTGATTTGCAATATCACTTAATTAAGTACACTTTTTCTATCACTTTCCCTAGCTTTCATAAAAATGAGTATTTGTACCTGTATATTCCATATGAATATGTGTATGACGTAATCCATTTTCTAGGATCATAATACTGGTATTACACACAAACAAACTACAGGTAAATTGACAACATTGTTATTCATGTTGTAACAAGTGTATAAAATAGGAATACCATATCCCAGCTGAAATTTTTGAACAATTATTTTGTGGTATACAACCCTTTGAGAGGAAAGGGAAAGAAAGGGAAAATCTGTGAAATTTAGTCTGAGTTATCTTTTTGCTTTTCCTTAAATGTCAGAAGTAACCCTAATTCACATCTTATTCTTAATACTTCTCACTTACCCAATCATGTATGTTTAAAAAAAAACATAAAGTAAGTCATATATCACTTAAAAGCTGCTTCTGGGAGAGAAACAACTGTTATCACTCTTCTCAAAGTGACAGTTAAATTAATCCATGTTCAACTGCATTCCTCAGAATTCCCTAAATACCCATTCTGTATACAATTCAACTTTTATTCAGTAAGAGATCAACTAGTACCTTAGCTTAGCATGCCCTCTTTGAAAATCCAAAGAAACATTAATAAGTCAATCTCATGGAAGTAAATATGATTTTCCCACAGATGGAAACAGTGCTAGCCTAATTCTAAAGATGTGCCAATGGCAAATATGCATTTCCTTTCATGATGCAGCCAATGGCTTTCAAAATTTGTTTGAATACATGTTGTAATCACTTTGAAGAATTATAACTTATCAATGATGTGGTAAAATAAATAGCTTCTGATTTTACATTGTTTTCTAAAAGGACTATATGGTAGGCGAAAAGTTACACAATACTTGCTTGTTCAGTTTGCACTTGTATTTTAAACGACAGAGGAGGTATGAAGTTAAGCTTTCATCACAGAATTGTTATAGTTTACACTATTCATCAACCTATATACAGTGTGTGTGAGTGTGTGTGTGTATACATACACACACACACACACACAAACACACACACACAGAAAAAGGTATAGGACTCAACATACTACTGTGACACTTGACAGAGGAAATTAATAAAGCCATGTACCCATGATGATGACAGATGCCACAATGAGTTAGCAAAGAACATAAGACTCATATACCCAAATGGGCTACAATTCAGGCATGTATTATTGTGTATGACTGGAATATGCTGTATGCATCTGTTACAACTAACTGGATTAGATCATGCAGAAGTCCTGGCATCTATTCCTACCAAAGTTATATTAGTTGAAAATCCATGGATTTGACATTCCAAGTGATGGCTCTCCTATAATGACAGAAACTATTTCTAGGATAAAAATAAATCCTTATTAAGAACAACACAAAAGTCCTGTTACTGGATAATAACAAAGATCTATCTAGTCAAGAAAACCTGACAGTTGATTTTCAGACGTCTCTGAAAATCCTTCAATTAGACATAGGCAACAACCCTTTCCAAACTGTTAGCCCACACTGCCACTGACAAAGAAATGACAACTGAAACCAGGATTGCATAGAACTATTCTGCTTAGTGACACAGTAACTTAAAAACAGTACTGTATGTGCAGAAAAGACAATACAAAGGTAATTTTGTTCGTATTAATAATTTTAGAAAAAGATCCTGAAAAATTGAAGAAGTGATATTCAGACAAAAACATAAAAGGCTCCCTATGCAGGGTATCACATAGAGCACTGATTTTTCTTCTTTGAAGCTGTGGCATGAGCCTGCAAACCTAAAACAAGCAGCTCTAAATATATATATTTTTAAAAAAGGAAGATGTAACATTATTTGTCCATCATTAAACCCACCCACAATTACCTATTTTCAGTGCAGTCACATAATTTGTGGTCTTAGAATCCAACATATTTTGTTTGAGAAACTTTAGGTTAGCTTTTCCAATTCAGCTTAATTTATAATATTTAAATAGTTAATATTGTCATATGAATAACATTTAACATAAAATGTATGTTTTAAATTAGTATGGTCCATGTTATTGAGGCTCAACAGTGATATAATGTACAACAGTTTATAAATTATTACTTAGACCAGATGTTCAATAATTCTGTGCCCAAAGGGCAAGAACAGAAGAGAAGCCTTAGAGTAATTCTGTGCTTCTATTGTAATTCTGAAATTCACAGCATTTAGTAACCAATGTCTCAAAGGAAAATACTGACTTTCATTTTTTTCTCACACAGCTATTCCAACTGGGAGAGGTCTGAGTTCTGAAAATGCAGCTCATTAAAATGAAGAATTTCCTAGACTTTGATATATACAGTTCACTAGGGACCTACTACCTGTGCACTGAGCTGTTAGGTCTAATAGGAGGTAGCTGCACAGCAGACTACATCTTGATTACATCCTACATTTATAAAATATGATGAGCTGTATGTGATACTTTTCTAGCAGACTCTAAAATAGAGAAGCTTTTAAAGATTAATCTGTCTGCGCAAAAATCTGACATCACTTTTAGCTCTTTGATTAGTATTTTTATAGACTACTAAAGCATAACCTTAATTTAGTTGCCCTTTTGTACCAGCAAGGGATGAAATAAATTTTACATGTTTCAATAGAAGGAAAATACACATTTAGGAAAGTTACAATTTGGAAGTTGAACATATTAAAATGATACAGAATGTGGAATGTGTTAGTGTGTGTGTGTGTATTTAAATAAACATTAGAGATAGTGATTTTTTAAAACAGTGGACAAAACTATTTATACTGAGAAAGATAAATATATATGTATGTATGTATGTATGTATATATATAAATATATAACTCTATATTTAGAGTTACAACCCCCGGTATGGGAGGAAGTTCACTACTTCCATTCTCTGTCCATCGGCTCGTCACAAGAGACCATCCAGACAGAAACCCAATTTGCCTTTTTGTTACATATGTGTTGTATTTGTGCTGATAAATAAATAAAGTACAACACAAAGTAAATAAATAATACAACACAAAGTAAAGTAAATAAAATACAACACAAATGTAACAAAGGCAACAGTAAAAATATTGGGTTTCTGTCTGGATGGTCTGTTATGACGAGCCAATGGACAGAGAATGGAAGCAGTGAACTTCCTCCCATATTTGGGCATACCAGGGGTTGTGACTTTATATATATATATATATATATATATATATATATATATATATATATATATATGTGTGTGTGTGTGTGTGTGTGTGTGTGTGTGTGTGTGTGTGTGTGTGCGCGCGCGCGCCTGCCTATCTATCTATCTATCTATCTATCTATCTATCTATCTATCTATCTATCTATGTAAAAAATTGTAAATAAGAATGAATGTGAATTTCCCAACACTGTATTAAATCAAATACAATGGAATGAATTAATATTTTTAAATCTGTAAATAATAGACCAAGATTCCAATATGTACAATCCAGGGTTCTCCCAAAGGTCCTTTTTCAAGAAGCAACTGGACTTTTTTTTCTTTGAAGACATTGCACTTCTTATCCAAGAAGCTTATTTGGCTCTGACTGGATGGTGGGGAATGGAAGAAGTATAAATGCTGGATGACTGAAAATCTCATAGACATTCCAGTGTTCTATTTACATTGCTACTATTTCTTATGTTCAGATAAAGAATCTTTAACATAATTTTATATTATTTTTCACTGTGCTTTTATTAAGTTCATAAAATCATAATGGGAAAGAATGTACTCTGTTCTTAGGGCAAAAATTGCTAGAGAATTTTTGATAACCATCCACCATCTATTTCAAGATTTCTCCTAAAGCAACACTCATCATTTCATGTGGTAGATGGTTCTGGTGGTTAACCTTTGTACTGCCAGAAGTTTTCCCTTGTAATTTACTCCATTTGTACTATGGGGCAATAGAGATTAGGTCAATTTTGTCTTCTCTGTGACAATCCTTCAGATATTTGAAGACTGTTATTATATTTTCCTATAGTTACCTAATTATATCCTTTAACTTTTCCTTGGCTTGGTTTTCAGACCCTGCACTATTTTGGAGCCTTTCTTTGAACACAAATCACTGTGCTTTTCCAACCTGGGAACTGCAATTGGACAGAATATTCCAAGTGGGGTCTAGCCTGGACAAAATGGAATAGAATAATTACTTCCCATGATGTCACTTCTAGTCATGTTAGTGTACTCCATAATATAATTTGCCTTTTTCGCCACTGTACCATACTGCTGTTGCATGTTAAACTTGTGGTCTCCAAGGAATTTAGGTCACTCTTACATGTGCTACTACGAAATCAGATTTTCCTATCTTATTATGTTCCTATTCGTATACAGAATTGTATACTTCCCCTTATTAAATTGTATGAAATGGTATAGGGTTTCCTGCTGACCAGCGCGTTGGATTAAAACACTTCCAAAGTCCCTTCCAATTCTGATATTCTGTTAAATTCCATCTTATTTATTTCATTTGATTGTCAAAATTTATCTGGATTTTTCTGAAACTTCTCTCTCTTCACTAAGGAGAGGACCAGTCCTCCAAGTTCTTTAATGTAGGGGTACAGAGAAAACTGATGGTGA